>NC_090189.1:38850378-39111382 GCF_024679245.1 Pseudorasbora parva | reverse complement strand
TTAAGCTGATGCCACCGGGGTGGCGGTGCCGCAGCTTTAATGTTTCTTTTTGTTGTTTGTTTTTGCAGGAGGAGTTTGTTTATTTTTTGTTTTCCGTGGACTATGGACCTTAACAGACATTTACAGGTTATGCAGCAGGTAAACTCCAAGTATATCCGTCAACAGGGGGCGGGTGTAAAGGAGTTTGCCTGCCAGTTCCTCAAAGAGGTGCATCACCTGTACCTTAATGAGACAGAGAAGGCAGAGGTGTTTAACCAGTGGTCCCTGTTCCGGTGGTCCCTGTTCGGGTGGTCTCGAGACGGAGGAGGAGAAGGAAGGCTCCCTCCGTGCCTGTTCCAGTGGTCCCAGTTCCGGTGGTCCCTGTGCCAGTGGTCCCTGTGCCAGTGAATCGTGTGCTGGTGGTCCCGATGCCGGTGGATCGTATTCCGGTGGTCCCTGTGCTGGTGGACTCTGTGCCGGTGAACACTGCTGGACCAGAGAAGTTTCCCCGGCGCCCTGCCCTGCCTGCTCCACTGAGGCGCCCTGCTCTGCCTCTGCCACTGAGGCGCCCTGCTCTGCCTGTGCCACTGAGGAGCCCTGCTCTGCCTGTGCCACTGAGGAGCCCTGCTGTGCCTCTGCCACTGAGGAGCCCTGCTGTGCCTCTGCCACTGAGGAGCCCTGCTGTGCCTCTGCCACTGAGGAGCCCTGCTGTGCCTCTGCCACTGAGGAGCCCTGCTGTGCCTCTGCCACTGAGGAGCCCTGCTGTGCCTCTGCCACTGAGGAGCCCTGCTGTGCCTCTGCCACTGAGGAGCCCTGCTGTGCCTCTGCCACTGAGGAGCCCTGCTCTGCCTCTGCCACTGAGGAGCCCTGCTGTGCCTCTGCCACTGAGGAGCCCTGCTGTGCCTCTGCCACTGAGGAGCCCTGCTGTGCCTCTGCCACTGAGGCGCCCTGCTCTGCCTGCGCCACTGGGGCGCCCTGCTCTGCCTGCGCCACTGGGGCGCCCTGCTCTGCCTGCGCCACTGGGGCGCCCTGCTCTGCCTCTGCCACTGAGGCGCCCTGCTCTGCGTCTGCCACTGAGGAGCCCTGCTCTGCCTCTGCCACTGGAGCGCCCTGCTCTGCCTCTGCCACTGGAGCGCCCTGCTCTGCCTCTGCCACTGAGGAGCCCTGCTCTGCCTCTGCCACTGAGGCGCCCTGCTCTGCCTGCGCAACTGGGGCGCCCTGCTCTGCCTCTGCCACTGAGGAGCCCTGCTCTGCCTGCGCCACTGGGGCGCCCTGCTCTGCCTCTGCCACTGAGGAGCCCTGCTCTGCCTCTGCCACTGAGGAGCCCTGCTCTGCCTCTGCCACTGAGGAGCCCTGCTCTGCCTCTGCCACTGAGGAGCCCTGCTCTGCCTCTGCCACTGAGGAGCCCTGCTCTGCCTGTGCCACTGGGGCGCCCTGCTCTGCCTCTGCCACTGGGGCGCCCTGCTCTGCCTGGGCCACTGGGGCGCCCTGCTCTGCCTCTGCCACTTTGGCACCCTGCTCTGCCTCTGCCACTTTGGCGCCCTGCTCTGCCTCTGCCACTGAGGCGCCCTGCTCTGCCTCTGCCACTGAGGCGCCCTGCTCTGCCTGGGCCACTGGGGCGCCCTGCTCTGCCTCTGCCACTTTGGCACCCTGCTCTGCCTCTGCCACTTTGGCACCCTGCTCTGCCTGTGCCACTGAGGCGCCCTGCTCTGCCTCTACCACTGAGGAGCCCTGCTCTGCCTGCGCCACTGAGGAGCCCTGCTCTGCCTGCGTCACTGAGGAGCCCTGCTCTGCCTGTGCCGTTGGGGCGTCCTGCTCTGCCTGCGCCGACCCGAGCAATTAAATAGGCAGGTGAAATGAGGTGAAGTTGGTGGTGATGATGATTGCTGTGATCAGTGACCATGCCTCTAACACAACCACACACACATCTTTAGAAAATGAGCCAGTGAATCCATAAACTGTGACAGTACCCCTCACCCTAGGAGCGTCTCCTAAGAGGAACTTACCTGTCGATTGTAATCATCGATATGGAGTGATCCAGTATGTCTCTAGCAGGGACCCAACTTCTCTCCTTCGGACCGTAAACTTCCCAGTCCACCAAGTAATGAAATCCGTGTTCCCTCCACCTAGAATCCAGAATACGGTTGACCAAATAAGTGGGATCCCCATCTGTGAGTCACTTATTTTATGCATCTGGGAATAAAATAAGGGCTTTATTCTGGATATATGGAAAGCGGGTGAATTCTCCCGTACGCGGGAGGTAGTTTGAGGCAGACTGCCACCAGACTAGGGATCTTGGTGACAGGGTATGGGTCAATTCATTTAAGAGCAAGCTTATTAGAAACAGAATGCAAAGGAATATTCTTTTTAAAGGAAAAAAGTAAAACAAAACAATTGCATAATTTATTCATGGTGCAATTCTGTAATTCTGAGTAGCTATACTAAGTCAAGAGTAAATATAAAGTAAATATACTCTCTGCAGTACTTTTTTAGTTTATAGTTTAGTTCTCTCTCTCAAAATGGCCACTCCCCTTGCCGTATATACTGACATGTTCCTGGGGCTGGCCTCCACTGTCTATTTGGAGGATGATAAAATAAATAATAATTTGTTACATTTATATAGCGCTTTTCTAGGCACTCAAAGCGCTTTACATAGAAGAGGGAATCTCCTCAACCACCACCAATGTGCAGCACCCACCTGGATGATGCGACGGCAGCCATATTGCGCCAGAATGCTCACCACACACCAGCTTATGGTGGAGAGGAGATCGAGTGATGAAGCCAATCAGGATATGTGGAAGATTAGGAGGCCATTATGGACAGGGGCCAATGGGCAAATTTGGCCAGGATGCCGGGGTTACACCCCTGCTCTTTATCGAAGGACATCCTGGGATTTTTAACGACCACAAAGAGATGGGACCTCTGTTTAACGTCTCATCCAAAAGACAGTGCTCTTTGACAGTACAGTGTCCCCATCACTATACTGGGGTGTTAGGACCCACACAGACCACAGGGTGAGCGCCCCCTGCTGGCCTCACTAACACCTCTACCAGCAGCTACCTGGTTTTCCCAGTTGGTCCCCCATCCAGGTACTGGCCAGGCTCAGCCCTGCTTAGCTTCAGTGGGAAACCAGTCTTGGGCTACAGGGTGATATGGCTGCTGATGATTTGTTACTTTCATGTAGGATTGAATGAACCCTTATATTCGATGAAACCATTGATAAGTAAAAACTGCACAACAGTACATTCTGCACAACATACATTCTGCACAACATACATTCTGCACAACATACATTCTCTATGCCCTCCCGCTGAGCCGGTCTACTCCAGAAAAAACACTTCTCTCCATGCCAGTGCTCTCTGCCAAGAGCCATCTACCAAGATTGCCCCTGGCATGCAAGAGCCCTCTGCCAAGTGCCTGTGACCTCTCCAGTCCACATCCAAAGTCTTGTCAAATCTCCAGTCCCCGTCCAGAGTCCAGTGACATCTGCAGTCCCTGACCAGAATCCAGTGATGCTCCAGCCCCTGACCAGAGTTCAGTGATGACTCTGTATCCTGTCCCGAGTCCAGTGATGGCACCATCTCCTGTCCAGAGTCCAGAGAGAGCTTTGTCTCCTGTCCAGAGAGAGCTTTGTCTCCTGTCCAGAGTCCAGAGAAAGCTTTGTCTCCTGTCCAGAGTCCAGAGAGGACTTTGTCTCCTGTCCAGAGAGAGCTTTGTCTCCTGTCCATAGTCCAGAGAGAGCTTTGTCTCCCGTCCATAGTCCAGAGAGAGCTTTGTCTCCCGTCCATAGTCAAGAGAGAGCTTTGTCTCCTGTCCAGAGTCCAGAGAGAGCTTTGTCTCCTGTCCAGAGTCCAGAGAGAGCTTTGTCTCCTGTCCATAGTCCAGAGAGAGCTTTGTCTCCTGTCCATAGTCCAGAGTGAGCTTTGTCTCCTGTCCAGAGTCCAGAGAGAGCTTTGTCTCCTGTCCAGAGTCCAGAGAGAGCTTTGTCTCCTGTCCATAGTCAAGAGAGGACTCCAGCACATAAGTTCACTCTAGACTCTGTAGCTGCTTCCAAAAATTTGGAATTTTGGAACTGTCGAATCCGCTGTGCCCCCCTGAACTGTTGAACCTTCCCTGGTCTCCTGAGTTGCCGGCACCACCAAGGATCCCTATGGCACTGGTACCGCCACAGAAGCTTCCTCCTTAAGGGGGTCGCACACCGGACGCGGAGCTCGGCGGCGCGACCGAGTCGCGTGTGCAACCCCGTTTAGTGCGACCCCGTTTAGTGCGACCCCGTTTAGACTCGACTGCCCCTTGTCGGTCCTCCAGAATGTCCCCACCCCCCATCCCTGTAAAGTTATTATGGAATGAGGACACACCTTCTGGATAGGGGGGAGTACTGTCACACATTTAGTTTGTTTATTGCTTTGTTTTGTTCCTTTGTTAATTTTCCCACCACTCCTTTCCATTGTGACTGTCATTATGAGTTCAGCTGTGTTGTAAATCATCTTGTTTCTGTCGGTTATTTATAATAATAATTTGTTCGATTTATATAGCGCTTTTCAAGGCACTCTATAAGCGCGTAACTTAACCTGCACCCTTCCCTGCACTCAATCATCATCACCACCAAATTCACCTAATTTCACCTGCCTATTTAGAGAGTTCTGTTCTTCTTCCATTTACAAGAATGGAGTAAAATCTAATTCTTCAATCATGAAAATTGTAGCTTTTATCTGAAAAATCCAAAGGGATTTTTCCCTTTGTAAAAGTCTTTGTAATCTATCACTCTTTCTAATAGAGCCAGTTACAGTTTCTAAAACAATAATTTTTATGGAAGATGGATTAGAATCATGTATGAATGCATGATGTACTGCCATAGGGTCTTTGTTTCTTGTACGAATTGCATTTTTGTGATCCCATAATCTGTTTTACAACATTTAGTCTGCCCCACACAGACACAGTTACAGGGACATTGAAGCCTATACATTTCAATTGTTCTCTTACAATTAATGAAGGATCTAATTGAATACATTTTCTTTGTACAGACATATACACATGATTCAGTTTGAATTACATTGCCACAGTGAGTGCAATGTCCACTCTTAATCATTCCTCGTATTTCTCTGTCCAACCCTGTTGTCCATTGAATCTCCGTTTCATGTCATGTAACGCAAAACTCTAATTGTGGGAGCCTTTCTATAGCTCACATCTGGAGATTCCTGAAGAATCTCACGTATATTGGATCAAACTGAATAGCCCCCCCCCCCCCCCTCCCCCGTTCCTATTAATAGTACACTTAATTTCATGCAAGACAGTACTCTGTTCCATGACAAAATGTTTCTTCATGATATAGCCTGTTTGAAACCCAACCTAAGAGATGCTTCTGGGATTACTTCACAAAATCCTTGTTCCAAGATGCTTTTTTTAATCGCGTTCTTTAAGTTATTTCACCTACTACTTTTAACTAATATAGTAACAAAATTAACTAATGTGAAGGAATTACTTAAATAAACATAACTAACATTTATTTTTCTTGGAGGATTAACATTGATATGCATCCTTGGGCCAAAGTTAGTCTGTCTGAAGATAACAAAAGGGGAAACAGAACTAGACAGCTGTCTAGTTTTGTTATATATAACCTCATGACCCTAACAGAAAGCTGAACGCATCAAGGAATCCAAAGAGACCTCATAACAAAGTGTGATAGTGTTCAAAAGGGGCGAGACATCTTTCAAATCAGCAAAGCTTCGACTAGGAAACTATATCAATTTGAGGATACATTTGTAAGTGTTTGTAAGCACATACATTTGTCAATTTGAACATTTTTAAAAAGAGTCTAAGTATGCTAGAGTGTAATAAAAAAAGATAGACATCAAATGATGAGTTTTTTGGTTTTGTTTAGGCCACTGTCCCTCAAAATGTCTTTGCATGGCCCTGGTAATTACTGAATGAGATCAGCCACGTTAAGAAATAAAAGCTAACTATGACAAATTGTAAAAAATAACTGATTTCCTAATAGCACTATTAACTTGATGACATGAGACATGAGACAATAATAATTAACATGAATATTTAAATCTGTTGGATTTTGCAAGTATTTAAGACTGAAATTATTATTTTATTTTTTTACTGTAAGGGAATACTAAGATTTGTTATGTTTTAAAAGCTATTACAATAATGAAAATATGACATGTTTTTGGTGAGTTTATCATGTAATACATTTCTCGTAATGTAAAAATTGTTATTACATGATTAGCTCAAGATATTACATTTTGAGAAAATTATTACTGGTACATTATGAACTTTTTGTAACAATAATAATATAATACTTATTACAGTATGTGCAGCTTTTTCATTATGTGAAGTTATTACATTAAAGTTGATACAGACATTAACAAATACTTTACAATACTGAAGTATTTAACCTCAATCTGTTCTTCATTGGCACTGCTGTCCTCTTGGTAAACAAGCACATTAACTATCTTTATTGGGGCAAAATTGTTGGTTGTAATTTGTGCAAAACATTTTTGTGGTGATTTTTGACATGATTCATGTTTGTTCAGTTTGTTTACACAACTTGACCGCAAAACCACAAGCGGATAAGACAATGATGTGAATTCCAGGCTGATTCATAAATCATATCATGTTTGGTAATCAACACAACATGTTTGAATATAAATGCAGTGCGCAGACAGAAGTGTTGCTCACAGGGAGCAGACAGCATGCTTGCACACACAGCACTGGTTCTGGTTCTGATGCCCGTGGTTTGGGCTCAGCCTTACCCTATCCCACCAACATGTTACACGAAAGTGCTGAACATGGCTAAAGAGATCACTCAAACAGCGGCGGAAATCAAACAAGACCACAGCACTGTAAGTCTAACACGTCCAATTGAGGTGAGTACAATAATGCATGACAAAAAAACAAAACTTTTGTTGTGCTTTGTGTTGCAGAATAGATGCACGGCTCACCTGCCCAACCTCTACATCGATGTCCATGTAAGTACCAAACTAAATGCAGAATGACACTCAACATTTGAGAGATAAAGCTTGCCATTAAATTCAGTAAATTTTATGAAAAATTTCATGACATCACTTGAAAAAAATCACAGCAATTGGCAACTTGTTAGCACTATAAAATGTTAAAAACTACAACATGAAAACAGCTATTGCTATGCAAAAGTCAGTCCAACTGACTTAAAAACCGCCATGTGGTTTGTCAAAGGTGCCACGCTACCACAATTGTCTACAGGGACATTCACGTATCTCGAAAACACTCCGTCGGCCTATGACATTGGAGCATCTGTCAGACAAGTTTAACGGTGGCCAATGGGAATGAAGCTCACTGGGCCTGTTTGACTCACTGCCCTCGATTGGCCACTGGGGCGCCTTCACATTTTTTACATGCGTTAAGGATTGAATAACACATGATTTTCCGCACGTCCATGACACTTACAACATAAAGTTAATCTCTTCATTATGAGCAACTTTGCCTCTAGGACCACTGCTGTCAGTCAGATTATTTAAATAAATATGGGAGATTATTTCAAAAACCTTTTTGCAAACTAGTCCTAGGTTTTTGGCTCAACCTCAATAACTGTTAAACAAATTTAAACTACTATACTTCCTTAGAAAAATTGCCTGTATTGGCTGTTCATTTTCCCCCATCTATGAAGAAGTTACATGCTAAATAAAACTGCTCGCAGCTATATTTATTATTATTACAATTAAGTACATTCCTCCCACCCGCATTCTATGTCTGCTACAAAATATGTTAAAGGCCTTGTATTGTCATTCATATGTTGTTTTTGATGACAGAACGCGTGTGTAATTTCCACCATGAACACTTATCTGTCTCTGCTGGGCGTGCTGAGAGAACGCAGATGTTCCTACACCAGGAAAGTGCAAAGCCTCGCTTCTATGATCAGACAACTCCAAATCATTATGTTACAAAAATGTCATGGGGTAGGTCCAGCATTCATTTATTTATATATTCACCTAAAGGATTATTAGGAACACAGGCTCAATTTCTCATTAATGCAATTATCTAATCAGCCAATCACATGGCAGTTGCTTCAATGCATTTAGGGGTGTGGTCCTGGTCAAGACAATCTCATGAACTCCAAACTGAATGTCAGAATGGGAAAGAAAGGAGATTTAAGCAATTTGGAGCGTCTGAGTATTTCACAATCTGCTCAGTTACTGGGATTTTCACACACAACCATTTCTAGGGTTTACAAAGAATGGTGTGAAAAGGGAAAAACATCCAGTATGGGGCAGTCCTGTGGGCGAAAATGCCTTGTTGATGCTCGAGGTCAGAGGAGAATGGGCCGACTGATTCAAGCTGATAGAAGAGCATTTGTGAAGCCACAACACACACAACCTTGGGGCGGATGGGCTACAACAGCAGAAGACCCCACCGAGTACTGCTCATCTCCACTACAAATAGGAAAAAGAGGCTATACCAAAATTGGACAGTTGAAGACTGGAAACATGTTGCCTGGTCTGATGAGTCTCGATTTCTGTTGAGACATTCAGATGGTAGAGTCAGAATTTGGCATAAACAGAATGAGAACATGGATCCATCATGCCTTGTTACCACTGTGCAGGCTGGTGGTGGTGGTGTAATGGTGTGGGGGATGTTTTCTTGGCAAACTTTATACACCAATTGGGCATCGTTTAAATGCCACGGCCTACCTGAACATTGCACTGTTAGCAATTGATGTAATTTTTACAGTAAATTTTACAACAACTTATTGTATTCATTTTTTTATTGTAAATGCAAATGCATGATGGGAAATTTATGGACAGTCTTGTAATTTTGTTGTAACTACACTGTAAAAGCATTATTTTACAGCCACCGCATAGCATTGTGGGATTCCTACTATTTGAATTTTGAAATTGCGCGGCACTGTGGCGGCCAATGCACCAGAATCAAACATTTTTGGAAGGAACACATCTCAGGTATGAAACGTTAACATGAAATCTATTTTTATAAGTCCATGGATATATTAATACTGGTGATATGAGTGAGTGGTGATTGTTTCGTTTGGTATTTTTCAGTGACATCTCAGTGACTTGACACTCCCGGTAAAAAACACCACGAACCGACTGCGGTGAAGCGGCGTCTTTACTCAAACCATCCGGGAAAAGTTACCACATCCAGGTACGAAATATTCACAATTTTTCGTTTGGTATATTTCAGTAACATTAGCTAGAGTAACGTCAGTTCTCTATAACGTTAGCTCAACTCTCATCATTAAACTCAAAATGATTAGTTTGTTCTTTTTTTTGCTGAAGGAGATACAAAGACCCGAGTCTGTAAAATGATCCAAACTTTGGATCTACGGTGTTCTGTGGAAAGTTTTTTTTATGGCGCGCTTGACTTCTGAGAAGAACGTCACGTCTGCCTCCTGTCAGTGAGTTAGTTTATAAAGGTAACGTTAGCTTATGTTTGCTCTTTTCTTATTTTTCGTTTGGTATATTTCAGTAACATTAGCTATAGTAATGTTAGATCTCTATAACGTTAGCTCAACTCGCATGATTCAACTCAAAATGATTAGTTCGTTAATTTTGCTTAAGGAGATTCAAAGATCCGAGTCTGTAAAATGATCCAAACTTTGGATCTACGGTGGTCTGTGCTGTGGAAAGATTTTTATTACGCGCTTGACCTCTGAGAAGATTGGAGAAGGGTATTCCTGCACAACCGGAGGCTGCAGTTTCAGGACCCCAGTTCTAAGACCGCAGTTCTAGGACCCTAGTTTTTTGTGACAGCACCACCTACCGAATTGAATCACCAAAACACTAATTTAAGATGGACGATGGACACCTATCAGACTGTGAGTACCGATATTCAATCAAGTTTTATAATGTTTAAACAAAACAAAATAGCCAAAGTGAGAGCTGCTAACTATGAATTAATAATTAATTCAGACGAATTAAGAATTTGTGTGCTAGTTTTATTAACTACTATGATGTTCTTGATCGTGGTGTGGCTGAGATTTATTAAATCCTTTTTGATTTTTAATGACTATAATACATCTAGCCAGCTGCCAGCACATTAATTAAACTTAAGAAGATGACAAAAGCATGTTGTTGTAGGGTGTGTACGATTACCTGTAGCTTACTGTATTAGTGGGCAAACTTGCTGAATACTCATTGTTTTTCCATAGTTAAGAATAACATATTCTTACACAACTGCTCTGACTGCCTGGTTGCACTACAATATTAGTCTGTCTAAATGATGCATAATGTTTGACAAGTTCAGCCATTTATACTTTGGCTACGTTCTTATAGCCTGTAGTGATATATTTTTGCTGTGAAGGATTAAAATGATTAAAATTAATCTTTAATTTAAAAAAAATAATTTTTCTGTATGAATCTTGCACAAATGTTTTTTGTTATCCTTGGAGCTAGACTGAAAAGACTGGGCATAATATTGCAGTGATTAATAAATGCATATTTAGCTACTCCAAACAAATATTATTATTTTCCATTCTGCATATCATGTAAATTTCATAATGTAACCGAGATGGCAATGGCTTTTGACATGTGTTACCTTTTTTGTTGCTTTTAGGGATTGCCACGCCATCGCTGTGGAAATGACTGCGGGATAAATTCTCAGTGTTTTTTGTTGTTGTTGTTGTTTTTTAGGTTTTTTTGTTGTTGTTGCCAAGTATATGCTAATATAGTATCTGTCAATGTCACACATCTTTCAGCTGGACATACCTTTCATCAGAAAGTGGTGTGTCTTCTTCTGATGGAGCGCTTCAAAATAGGAGGGTATTATAACAATATATTTGTATTCATCTCTGTAACAGTTGCTGGTTTTTATAACTTGTGCAGTTTTTGTTTTTTGTTTTTTTTATCTACAGTTAATTTTGTGTCATGGCTCATTTATCAATGTTCACCAGATTAGTATAATGACTGTCAGTCGTCATCCATTTAGCTTAGGAAGGTATATAGGAAATGTTTAAAGTAGTTGCCTTATGCTACTATGCTACTTCAACTGTAAAGTATATGGTCTCAATTGGTGGATATTGCTCTTATATACTTACAAATTTGGAGTTTGGAATTAGACATGAGTAACATTAATATTCTGTTTGGCTTTCTCTTTCTACAACTCCAACAGTGCACAAGTGTTAAATCGGATATATCCATCCCGTCTGTGCAGCAACTGATGAAAAAAGGGGTCTTTTTGGTGCTGTTGTTATTGCAAAAATGACATAAATATATATTCTTCAATCATTCTTGAGTCTTGTCTTGCCTTTAGTGACTGCATATACTGATTCCATCTTTATTTGACCTGATACTGAACTAATTAGTTAAACTTAAGGAGGTAAATCAATATATAATTCAAGAAATTAAGGTTTAAGGTACTCAACTTTTGTTTAAAGATTGATATACATTTTTCATTTATATTTTGTGTAAATTAATTTGTTTAAATTTAAAATTGTGCATCAAAGTAGGTATTACGCACTTTGTAATTAACGTCTGATGCATTTTGAATTTTAAAAATCACATAAAATATAGTCCTGAGATTAAATATCTTGATACTATGTAGGCTACTAACTAAACCACCTGGGTCATAGACCTGAGGTCCTGAAACTGCAGCACACCGCTATATCATCCAGTTCTGTAGGTGGTGCTGTCACAAAAAACGAGGGTCCTAGAATTGCGGTCCTGAAACTGGGGTCCTGAAACTGCAGCCTCCGGTTGTGCAGGAATATACTACTGGAAGATTGTCACGTCTGCCTCCTGTCAGTGAGTTAGTTTAAAAAGGTAGCTGTTTGCTCTTTTCTTATAACTGTTAAAGCATATATCAAGAACAGATTTTATAACATTATTGTATATATATAATTATTAATTAATTATTATAATAAATATATATAATTATATATATATATATTTTTTTTTTTTTTTTGTCCGTTTCGCTGTTTTGCCGAACATAGCTTGCTAGCTCCTGTCATTCTGTTTGTAATCTAGCTAACGATAAAGTGCCTTAAACTGAACTGCGCACGTTCATCTGAGAAAAATTATTTCTAAGTGTAGTAATCATAAAAGGTGTCTTTTTTTTTTTTTTGCACGTGCTGAAAGTCCGGTGGTCTGTGGAAAGTTTTTTTTATAGCGGGCTTTGACTTTGAGAAGAACGTCTCGTCTGCCTCCTGTCAGTGAGTTAGTTTAAAAAGGTAGCTTATGTTTGCTCTTTTCTTATAACTGTTAAAGCATATATCAAGAACAGATTTTATGAAGAACAGTGGTGTGTATATACAAACATTATTGTATATATTTGTATAAATATATTTTTTGTCCGTTTTGCTGTTTTGCCGAACATAGCGGCTAGCTCCTGTCAGCGATAGTGCCAAATCTTAAACTGAACTGTGCACGTTCATCTTAGAAAAAACATTTTCAAGTGTGTAGTTATCATAAAAGGTGTCTTCTCATTTTTTTGCACTTGCTGAAAGTCCGGTGGTCTGGAAAGTTTTTTTATAGCGGGCTTTGACTTCTGAGAAGATCGTCTCGTCTGCCTCCTGTCAGTGAGTTAGTTTAAAAAGGTAGCTTATGTTTGCTCTTTTCTTATAACTGTTAAAGCATATATCAAGAACAGATTTTATAACATTATTGTATATATTTGTATAAATATATTTTTTGTCCGTTTTGCTGTTTTGCTGAACATAGCGGCTAGCTCCTGTCAGTTTGTAATACGATAAAGTGCCAAATCTTAAACTGAACTGTGCACGTTCATCTTAGAAAAAATATTTTCAAGTGTGTAGTTATCATTAGGTGTCTTCTCATTTTTTTTGCACTTGCTAAAAGTCCGGTGGTCTGTGGAAAGGTTTTTTTTTTTTTTTTATGGCGGGCTTTGACTTCTGAGAAGATCGTCTCGTCTGCCTCCTGTCAGTGAGTTAACGTTAGTTTATAAAGGTAGCTTCTGTTTGCTCTTTTCTTATAACTGTTAAAACATTTATCAAGAACATTTTTTATAACATTATCGTATATATATATAATTTTTTTTTCTTCCTTTTTTTTCGTATAATCTTCCCTAATTTTGTAGAAGTTAATTCTGTAATTTTTTTAAATGTCTTTGAGTTGTTGATGGAGGGTGCGGGGGTCAAAGGAGATAATGTTCAAGTGGATCTGTGTAAGTCTTTCTCCACTTGAACATGAATTCATGTTAGGTGGCAATAGTGTGTTGTGCAGCTTTTAGTTATATTGTTAATGGGTTTCAGGAGAGATACTGCGCGGCGCAGACACATGGATTATGTCCATGGAAGGAGCATGTGTGATGGGGCCCCACAGCAACCTCCTGCATGGATTGGCAGCAGTCTTCGCTGCCTACTATGTCTTCAACTTGCAATATCCAGCAGAAGCCGCAAGCACACTTGAATTCATTCAGAGGTGTGTTTAAACATGGCACTGTCATGTTTAATTTTATAGGCATTGATTAGCTGTTTCAGGTGTGTTTGATTGGGATTGGATTTAAACTGTGCAGAACAGTGGCCCTCCAGGACCGAGATTGGGTACCCCTGCCTTAAAGGGTTAGTTCACCCAAAAATGAAAATTAGATGTTTATCTGCTTAGCCCAGTGCATCCAACATGTAGGTGTGTTTGTTTCTTCAGTAGAACACAAATGAAGATTTTTAACTCCAACCGTTGCTGCGCCAGTCATATAATGGGGTGAATAGGTAACAATTCTATGAGAGCAAAACAAACAAAAAAAACATGCTTAGACAATGTGCATAAAAAACCCTGCTGCTCCTGACGACACATTGATTTCTTAAGACACAAACCGATCGGTTTCTGTGAGAAACACACCACTATTTATGTTATTTATTTTTTTTACCTCATATCCCAACGAGTCTCATCAAGTTTTCCCATAGGCTATTACTTCCGTCTGGTGAGGTCAAGCTGGTGTGATCATCGTATATATTATGTAGAATCCTCATTCGGCCGATCCTAATGAGGTATCTATATATATATCTATGACTAATGAGGCATCTATATATATATATATATATATATATATATATATATATGATCGCACCATCTTGACCTTACCAGACGGAAGAAATAGCCTATGGGAAAACTTGATGAGACTCGTCGGGATATGAGGTAAAAAAAATTACATAAATACTGTTGAGTTTCTCACAGAAACCGATCGGTTCGTGTCTTAACAAATCAATGTGTCGTCAGGAGCAGCAGGGTTTTTGTGCACGTTGCCTAAGCATTTTTGTTTGTTTGTTTTGCTCTCATAGAGCCTTATCCATTCACATGATTATTTGACTGGCACACAGCAACGGTTGGAGTTAAAAATCTTAATTTGTGTTCTACTGAAGAACCAAACACACCTACTGTGTTGGATGCACTAGGGGGTAAGCAGATAAACATCAAATTTTAATTTTTGGGTGAACTAACCCTTTAATGTCTCATGTCATGGTTATGACCATGTCATATCAGTCTTAAATGTTACCTGATAAGTGTGTGTCCCCCCCCACTCTTCTGAGAAAACTGCTGGATTTTGAATTGGTGGGTAAGGGACATTAGTGGCAAGGGGACACTACAGGACAATAGGAGACATGTCAATAAACTTAAAGGGTTAGTTCACCCAAAAATGAAAATGATTTCATTAATTACTCACCCTCATGTCGTTGCACACCTGTAACACCTTCGTTCATCTTCAGAACACAAATGAAGATATTTTTGTTGAAATCTGATGGCTGAGAAAGGCTTCAGATAGGCCTCCATTGGCATTCAGTACATTCCCAACCACAAGACCAATAAAGGCACTAAAAACATCGATACAAAGTCCATCTCACTACAGTGGCTGTACAATAATTTTACAATGCAACGAAAATAGTTTTTGTGCACAAAAAAGAATCAAAATAATGACTTAATCTGCCAAGTTATTGTCTTCCATGTAGGTCTCTGTGAGCTCAGGCGATAGCGGCATTCCTCCTCTTCTGGGTCATGAACGGTGGATCTGCGTCATATTCTCGCGCATGCGTCGAGTTCACGTCAATAACTTGGTGGATAAAGTCATTATTTAGATTTTTGTGCGCACAATAACTTGTAAAGTTATTGTACCACGACTATAGTGAGATGGACTTTGTATCGATGTTTTTAGTGCCTTTATTGGTCTTGTGGTTGGGAATGTACTGAATGCCAATGGAGGCCTATCTGAAGCCTTTCTCAGCCATCAGCTTTCAACAAAAATATCTTCATTTGTGTTCTGAAGATAAACGAAGGTGTTACGGGTGTCCAACAACATGAGGGTGAGTAATTAATTAAATAATTTTCATTTTTGGGTGAACTAACCCTTTAATCACAATATTGGTTTGATGTGTTTGAAATTGCTGATTTTTTTCTCTTTTGTTATATTACTCGTGTAAAGCAATAGCAGATGGAAAGCATCTCTTGTGTTGCAATGTACAGGGACAGTGATTTTAAATGTTAAAGATTGTTGTAAATGAGTGATTGTGCATTGTGCACTCTGTGTTCTCTTAAATTTTAAGAGAAAATAAAAAAAAATATTAAAAAAATACGAAGTGTTTTGTTTTTCTTTGTAGAAGTTTGAAAGAGGACATTTATCCAAGTTACAACATTTAATTGTAATATTTACAATATTCTCTCCTGTGAAAATACAGGAAATCCCTAAAATTACAGGAAATTCCTGGCTACTGAGTTGCCGTAAATATAAAATTTTGCTGTAATATTTACAGTATTTTATCCTGTGAAAATACAGGAAATTCCTGTAAAAGTACCAGTAAATTTACATGATTGTATTGTATTAAATACAGTACCTTGTTGTAGTCATTTTACAATAACAGTCCTGTAAACTGTTTACAGTAAATTTACGGCAACTATTAGCCAGGAATTTCCTGTAAAATTACAAGAAATTTCTAACAGTGATTGTTTCTGACCATGTCCATCCCTTTATGAGCACCAGGGGGTGGCAGTGGCTCAGTGGTTCATGTAGGTTGTCTACAAACCAAAAGGTTGGTGGTTCAATCCCCGGTTCCACCTGACCAAGTGTCGAGGTGTCCATGAGCAAGACACCTAACCCCAGCTGCTCCCGACGAGCTGGATGGTGCCTTACATGGCTGACATCGCCGTCGGTGTATGAATGGGTGAATGTGAGGCAATATGTAAAGCGCTTTGGATGGCCATAGGGTCTGATAAAAGCTCTATATAAATGCAGTCCATTTACCATTCACCATGTACCCATCCTCTGATGATGCACCATGTCACAAAGCTCAAATTATTTCAAATTAGTTTCTTGAACATGACAATGAGTTCACTGCACTAAAATGGCCCCCACAGTCCCCAGATCTCAACCCAATAGAGCATCTTTGGGATGTGGTGGAACGGGAGCTTCGTGCCCTGGATGTGCATCCCACAAATCTCCATCAACTGCAAGATGCTATCCTATCAATATGGGCCAACATTTCTAAAGAATGCTTTCAGCACCTTGTTGAATCAATGCCACGTAGAATTAAGGCAGTTCTGAAGGCCAAAGGGGGTCAAACACAGTATTAGTATGGTGTTCCTAATAATCCTTTAGGTGACTTAATGTGTTCATGCATGTTTTTAAAGTCTACTTACTGTATATTTTAAAATATACCTGCATGTAATTACAGCTGTAATTTATTTCTGCAATTGCATCAATCTAAATCTCAATAGCAGCAAAAGCATGAACATGAACTTATGAATTTAAAAGTGCATTGTACTTTGTTTTGATGTAAGTACATAGATAAGGACACCTGATGTAAAGTGTGACCCGATTTTGTAATTATTTAATATACTTTTTTATACGTTTGCTTGGGTGTGCCCTTGATATTACTGGGTGCCTGAAAGGTTGTTTATCTGTTTCAGGACTTGGTTTACACCGATGATAACTGTGAGGCATTACATTACAGAGGATGAAGAGGCTGAACTCATTTAATACATCATTAGACGGAGTGTCGAGGATGATTGTACAGAGATCATAAAGAGCCTAAAACTCATCATGGTAACAGTGTCATTCAATCAGTATGACCAAAATCTTATATCAGGATATCATTCTATTTCATGATAACGATATATATCACAATATGTATGTTTTGTTGTTGCTTTGAATAAGGTTTTTATGATTTAAAAAATTGTTGATACCCATTGCAATTTCATATGATTCATTCTTATCACCATTTTCAATATAATAAAAAATATTAACACTAGCCTTGAAAAAACTCCGGAAAAAAAAACTGAATAATGAAAACAAACTACAATAGACAAAGTCACACATGAAATACTACCTGAAAGACTTCAAGAAATACTACATAAAATGAATACAAATCTAACGTATAAAAAACTATTCATAGTCCTTACTGTGTAAATTTGCATGCTGTCACTTTAAGACTGCACAGCTCTTTTATACTTTACGTTCACTTTAGACATACCTGCTTAAAACGTTCAAGCCCAATTAGGCTGCAAAATGTGCTTCATCTGCTTTAAAAATCTTTTTTTTTAAACTGCAATGTTTAAAAATGCATGCAAACAATACGCTTTCGTGACCACATAGCACAGCGACGTCATGCGAGCGTAACCGCGATAGAGACGATAGCCCATAATTTCTACCGGTATGTCACACGGAACATAATTTTACCATATAAGTTATAAGTTTATCAGTCCTCTTGTGCAGTAGAAAACACAGAGCAGACTCCCCAGACCAATGTTCAGTCTTAAACTGAGCTTGGTCTGGTGATAGCCAGTAATCAGTAGTTTGAAATGTAGTTTCTATTTGGCTGTATATCAG
Source organism: Pseudorasbora parva (assembly GCF_024679245.1). NCBI lineage: Eukaryota > Metazoa > Chordata > Actinopteri > Cypriniformes > Gobionidae > Pseudorasbora > Pseudorasbora parva. Next base: position 39,093,634 of record NC_090189.1, on the reverse strand, counting down.
CACGGTTGTGACTGGGCCTTCCTTGTTTACAACCGGGCACTTATAAAGTCTTTGGCTCTTTGCCACCATAAAATGGTTTAATAATGTAACTGTCACTAAAGTCGACTATTGCAACCACTAACGGACCCTTTCTTATTATCAAATTCGGTATATATAATATTTATTGAACAATAATAGTTAAATTAACAACTAAAACCATAAAAAGACAATAGGAAATAAACACAAGCAAACAATTCAGTCAAACGTACAAAAGCAGCGTCCATACAGTTAAATTAAATATAGCCCAATGTTTAACATACGGAACATAATTTTACATATTACATATAATACATTTATGTTCCGTTAAACATACAGAATATAATTAAACATAATTTTCCCCTTCGAGAACCAGAGAGAACTGCTGCATTTACACTGCTATTATACACTCTAAAAATGCTGGGTTAAAAACAACGCAAGTCGGATTGGAAATGGACAAACCCATAATTGAACCCTAGTAAATTGACCCATTCAAACAACCCAATTTCTGGGTTTGTCCATTTTCAACCCAACTTGGGTTGTTTTTAACCCATCATTTTTTAGAGTGTACCATTTCAAAATTATATATATATGTTCCATTTAAAGCTACACTGTGTAACTTATTTAGTTTATTCTTAGCTAAGAACACTTAGTTCTTTCATAAATATATGTGCTCATTAATGTATATTTACTTCTTTCAAGTAATAAAGTATTCTCGTAAGTTTATAATATGCCATTGAAAATACATACGGGTGAGGGGTTCGAATGCCGGTCGCCATGTTGCCCCTCCATCTTGAAAGTACATTAGCCAAAGAGGGACATACCCGTAAATTCAAGCTTCGCCTTTCGCGTTTTAACACTCGATGGCACCGTGTCGAATGTGAAGAGGGGGATTGCCATGTCAATCTTGGACTAAATCGGCCACCGTAGGAGTTAAAACGAAATCAGAATTGAGAGGAACATGGTCATATACCTTTACACCGCTAGATGGGGGAAAATATCACACAGTGTAGCTTTAAATCCAAGTAAAACATTCAATACACCCAGACATTCACATAATCATGATTTCAGTTTTTGTTTTCAATGTTTAATTTTTTTTTATCACATGGTAATAAAATAGCATATTGCATGTTGCTGGGTAATAACTGGTCACGAAATCATATTCCAAAAATAAAGTACTTGTAATTAGATTATAATACATTTTAAAATAAAATGTATACTTTTCTTACATACAATAAACTACAGCAACATTAAAAATAATATCATAATAATTACTACATCTTATTAAAATATGAATAGATACAGCAGGTATGAATAATATTGTGTAACGGTTGCTTTTACATGTGGAACTCAATAACGCTTCGCAGACGGCAGAAGTTGATGCATTGGGAATAAAACATGGCTTGAATCACTCTGTTGTCTTTGCTTTCTCAAGGACCAACGACTCTAAAAGGAATTGAAGCGATGTCTATTCTCTTACACCCTGTCATAGCAGTTTTAATAAGACATGCAAATTGGGATTTTGACTGGAATGAATGATTGCCATATAAGCTTGCATCCCATAATTTAACAAACTGCACAATCCTCTGATTTACACCAAACAACCTAAATCTTCTTAAAAAATACAATCGTTGCTGCATTCGAGGTGTGCTTTCCAAGTAAATGAACAATCATAGACCACCAAGATACTTCCATCTTCTCAATGATATTATCATGAACGATCGCTGGACTGTAATCAACTAATATTTGTCATTTACAGCTTTTACAATAAATTGATTTATATTTCACACCACTGCACAAAATTCCCAATTTCGGACTGATATTCTGATATATCCTATTTTTTTCCCTAATAGACTTAGCCTAGTAAACATACTTCAGAAATAGCTACTCGTAATCAGACTACAGTTGATTTGATTGATTACATAAGTACCTAATAAAAACATAAATAAATAATTAATAAAAACATTAATAGCTTTTTATTGAACTCCTGTCTGGGAAACCCCGACATATGCAATATTTTAATGCACTTCATTTTGTTGAGAACAAAGTATGGAGTATATTTTCTTTCTCTTTCTATTTTTATATCAGTATGGTAAGATTATCCTGTTCAAATCACTGTGAAAACGAGTTCGGTCAAAAGTAATTCAAACTAGTAAAATTACCTAAAACGTGTCATTTAATGGATTATATTACTAACACATTTTTATTGTAATTTGTAATCAGTAACGAACTACAATTTGTAAGTAATCTGTTTGTTACGTGACACTGACTTAGATTGACAAAATCTTTTTCAAATATTTCTATAAATATTCACTTGAATAATATTACAAAATTGCTTATGTTTAAGTTTCATTAATTATCACAAAATGTATTTATGAATGGCATTTTAAACGTATTTTCGAATAACTAAACATATCAGTCAGGCATAACATTGTGACCACATTTCTAATAATGTGCTGGTCCCCCTTTTGCTGCCAAAACACCCCTGACTCGGGCACCAAGATGTTAGAAGCAGATCTTTTAAGGCCTGTAAGTTGGTCTGCAACAATGCTTAGGTGTCAAATAACATCCACATGGATGGAGGACCCAAGGTTTCCCAGCATTGCCCAAAGCATCACACTGCCTCCGCCGGCTCACCTTCTTCCCATAGTGCATCCTGGGGCCATGTGTTCCCCAGGTAAGCCACACACACACACACCGGCCATCCACGTGATGTAAAAGAACACATGATTCCTCAGACCAGCCCACCTTCTTCCATTGCTCCGTGGTCCAGTTCTGATGCTCACGTGCCACTGTTGGTGCTTTCGGCGGGGTCAGGGGTCAGCATGGGCACCCTGACTGGTCAGCGGCTATGCCGCCCCATACGCAACAAACTGAGATGCTCTGTGTATTCTGACACCTTTCTATCAGAACCAGCATTGACTTCTGGAGCAGTTTGAGCTCCAGTAGCTCGTCTGTTTGATCGGACCACACGGGCCAGCCTTCACTCCCCACGTGCTTCAATGATATTCTTATATGACATAAAATGTATTTGGAATCAGCAACAAACTACAATTCGTAAGTAATTTGTTTGCCACGAGATACTGACTGATTTAATGTACAAAATCTTTTTCAAATATTTCAATATATATTCAATTCTTTTATATGAAAATTGCTTATGTTAAAGTTGTTCCCCGTGACAGTTCACTTCAAAACTCACACAAATATATATATAAAACAAATATTTCATAAGAATATATGGATTTATGAATGGCATTTGTAAGTATTTTCAAAAAACTATACATTTAAGATATATGTCGCCATATATGCTAGCATAGGCCTATATTTAATGTTGCAATCTGTAAACATTTGTATTTGTAACTTTTTAAATGTTTATTGTGTTGAATATTGTATTCAATGTGTTCTTCATAAAGTGTTGTACAGAACTTTACAACGCTTTTTTTTGTAAGGAAAACAAGTCATGATGGTGTATAAAAAATATACTGTACAGTACATTTTTATACACCATCATGACTTGTTTTCATTGCAAAAAAAAGTACCTCGCATTAACCACAAGGTGGAGGTTGTGTGCAGCAGTTGTTGTTTTTCTAACTTCATATTTTATCTCTTTTTTTTCTGTGCGTCTTGACCAGATTATTACAAAACATGAAAACATAAATTAAAAATATAAAAACTGCTTGTTGCTAAATTAGGCTACGTTATGATGAACTTTAAAAACTACAGTTCCCATAGTTCTAGACAAAGTGTGCAGTGGGCGTGGCTCTGTGCCACACACGCACGCAACAGGCAGTGAGTGAACAGGTGAACACGAGTGTTTCACTCTCTTCAGACGGCGAATGTGTTCTCATGGATGAAGTGGAATAAGTCTATTGCAACTTGATGTTATTTTATTTGATCTTTTTTAAGTGATGAAGATGTCTATATTTCCCGTGGAGTGGCTAGTTTTCCGCCCAGGCGCTTTTGTTTTTTTTCTAAAGTAAACGAATTGATCTACATCATCATACATTTTTTTTTTTTTTTAGCATTTGAGGCTCTTAGAAGCTGTATTTTTATTTTTTTAAAATGGCTTTTGCCAAACTCAGCAAGATGATCCGATTTCCAGCAATTGACATCAAGAAGAAAACCAAGCAATATGAGCACGTTCATCGGGATGTAAATCCAAGCGACATTTGGGAAATTATCGGGGAACTGGGCGACGGTGCTTTCGGAAAAGTTTATAAGGTGAGTTAATAAACCTGTTAGACAGCAAAACGAAACTACAACGTATACTATGGTAAAGGTTTCGTTCATGAATATTGCCATCGTCATGTTAATGTCGCTTCGTAACCACTATTCAATATTCATGAGCCTCCCTTTAACCAGATTCGCTGATTGGCCAGCTAACTAGCGCATCTGCTTACCACTAGCGGTCTTTCATCCAATCACTGAGGCATGTTTGGTGTACGTCAGTTTTTCTAGTTAATATTCATAGAACAAGCCTTCAGCATAGTAGGGTTTTGAAAAGTTCTCGTAATTGGCAACCTGTTGTGCTCATGACATATTTAAACACTCTTATTGACACCCATTGTTGCGCTTTTTAGACTAAAACGCATCACATATAAAAACAAATTGTCCACAATATTTTTTATCATAGAACCTTTGATTTACTCAGAGATAAAGGATGTAAAAATTGTACCTTTAACTTGTCGCTGCTGTACGCTTAATTTAAATGTTGCCTCTTTTTTTACTCTTAAAAGATACATATTAGTACTTAAATATACAAATATGTACCAGTAAGGTACTGCTATGAATCTATCTCTGTGTGTCTGTTTGAGCAGCTTTTTTTACTTTTACCAACATTGCATTGTGAAAGTAACCAATCTAGAGGCATGACTGGATGGTGTAGAATTTAACTCAGTGTTTCATTTTCATGTACTGACGTGTTGCGATGTGTGACAAAGTAATGCGTCCCTTTAGGGTGTTACCTCACAAAAGTCATCTTGACTATCTGATCAGATATGATAGGATAACTCAATTACTGCTCCGGATAATGGCACTGCACTCTTCAGGCACAAAGACACCCTAAGAGGTCACATGCGTTCAGCCTCGGGCCCTCAGGGGCCACTCAGAGTCACAGTGTAGGAAGATGCTGGAATTTGCGGCAGTTTCGATAGGCGGAGAGGAACCTTCGTGTAGGAAACGCTGAATTTGCCTTTTGTCCCCAACAGTGTTGTGGACTTTGGGCGTTTCAAATGGCCCATGACATAACTTTAACCCTCTTACCCCTGAAGACCGGGTTGAGCGGGTTTAAAAACAACCTCAGTAAAGACAGATCCAGTAAAACTACATTGAGGCAATTCTCACAATATGTGTGACTTCAGACTCATCTGCTGCAGGGTAAAATGAAACGGTTAGCTTTGCTTTAAGTGTAGAAGCCCCAAAAAAATATATATATTGGTCTTTGTTAGGTAACAATTAATCATGATCATGAAATCTCATATCAGTGACTGTCATCAAACTCCTACACCTTCAACTGTTTTTTAAATTTTTGTGCCTGGACATGCTGAAACACGCGGCGCTATGAAACAACATCCTGTGAACACGTACTGGGGACTTCTCACCTTTACACTGATAGCGAGAGTGATGTGATGAAATAAAGCGAGAACAGTCTCATTATAATCAACAACTATTGTTACATTAGACACAAGCCTGTCTGATAACCTTGAGCAAAAATATCATGATTTCACGGGATTGCGATTTACAGCTCTAAAATGTGTACAAATCTACTTTTTCCATCCATTGATCACAATATATTTATTTTTAAGCAACAGAATATTTGGAACAGTTATAAACATGTCAGGTTAAATAATTAAAATAATTCAATTCTTCTTAAAGGTGCCCTATGTAAAAAAAAATCTGTAAAATATCCAAAAACCACTAGGCCAGTTTAATATAATTTCAGTTGAGCACTTACAATACCCCAAATGTTTCCAACTATTTGTAAATTGTGCAAAAATTGCTATTCAAGGAGCCGAGACGTCTGAAGGAGTCGCCTGTCAATTGCGTCATATGTGCGTTACTCTCGGTTTCTGGTTTTATTCTGCAGAAATGCTTCGCTCTCACTGCAGTGTGAACAAGTGTCACAGCAGCCGCTGAGCGAACACAGAGTAATGTCATAACATAATTCTCAACACACTCAGATGTGTCTAATATGATAAACAGAGCTGCGTTACCTCACACTCATGACTGGAAATGGCACCGGCGACTGTGTCATAATAAAAGCCCCACTGCTCGCGAGGCGTGTGTTGTTCAACAATCGCTCCAGCGGACTTGCTCAGCTCCTCAACACTCGCTCTGCTTCACAGTCCAGTAACGTTAATAACCATATCCATCAACATGATTTCTGCCGAGTCCTATCCTGATTCTTTCCCACCGGCTGTGAGGTGAAGACCACATGTCCTAAGATTCTGCGCTCAAACTTGTCGTCATCAGACTACGCCTTTGTTTTGAATAGACGACCTCTAGTGAACGGAAAAGTTACATAGTAGAGCCCTGCACGGGCCTCAAATCTAGGCCCTAGCCCGTAAAAAGTCTGGGGCCGTCGAGCTCCGGCATAAATCCAGGGCTATATTACATAGTGTAGCTTTTAGGCTGAGCATGTGATCAGCTAAAGACAAACAAATAAGTTTAAGGGCACAATATGTATGATTGTGAAAATATCCTAACCTCTAGAACAGTTTTATATATTTTGTTGACGTGTGTACTTACATTCTCCCAAATGATTCCACAAATGTTTAAATCTACACTGTGTTACTTTTTTAGTTCATTCTTAGCTAAAAACACTTAGTTCTTTCATAAATATGAATTAATGTATATTTACTTCTTTCAAGTAATAAAGTATTCTCGTAAGTTTATAATATGCCGTTGAAAATACATACGGGTGAGGGGTTCGAATGCCGGCCGCCATGTTGCCCCTCCATATTGAAAGTACATTAGCCAAAGAGGGACACACCCGTAAATTCAAGCTTCGCCTTTCGCGTTTTAACACTCGATGGCACCGTGTCGAATGTGAAGAGGGGGATTGCCATGTTAATCTTGGACTAAATCGGCCACCGTAGGAGTTAAAACAAAATCAGAATTGAGAGGAACAGAAACTATTATTCACTGGATGGTCATATACCTTTACACCGCTAGATGGGGGAAAATATCACACAGTGGAGCTTTAATTCCAAAGAAATACGTGATTTGAACCAGGACACGGACCACGTGTCATCTATCAATGACATCATGGCTGTGCTACCCTCGTCTTCCGGTTTTATTTTGTAGAAACCATAGAAACACCAAAGACGCTTTGATATCTGATGTGTTTTATTAGACGGGTGAGCAACTGTTTGGATCATTGATGGACAGAAACGAATGCTTGTTCTCCGGCTCAACACAGTTAGTCTTCTTGTTTAAATCTGGTGTTGTTGTTTTTCCATGTTTGACCATGCCTGATCTCGCTCCCTGCAGCGTGCAACAGTTTTGTTGTGGCTTTAATAAGAGTTATAATGAAAATATTCAGAAGTATTAATGGAGTTATGAAATGATATCAAATGAAATCATTTTACAGAACATTTATGGATGTCTATTTCTTTCTTTCAAATGTTAAATCATTGAGCTTTTATTTTGGTAAAAAACCATAGGGAGATCCAGGAAGATGCGTGAAAAAACACTTCGGTGGACAAAGCTTTTACTTTTCCATTTTTCCTGCTTCTAACACACACACTTTGAGGACAAAATGTTCACTTGCCTCCTAATATATCCCACCCACTAACAGGAGCCGTGATGAAGAGATAATCAGTGTCAGTGGTCATAATGCTATGCCTGATCGGTGAATAAACTATATTAAAAACTTGATTTTCACCACAGCAGGACTTTAAAGCAAAAATAAATGTATAATGTATACCATATATAATGGTATCGTTATCGTGAAGTAAAATTATTCATATTGTGTACAATTTTACATATAATTTTACGTATATTTTACTCCACTAAGCTCCTGTGCTACTCTGCATTGGAGAATAAACATGTCGATCCAGAAACAATAATGTAATATTGTCACATTTAAGACAAAACATGGACGGATATTAGGGCTGGACGATATGGCCAAAATTCATATCACGATATTTTTCTTAATTTCGGTCGATACAATATAATTCCGATATCGATATGAACTATATAAAAGCTTTAGAAAAAACTACTAAGAACTGCCACAAAGGATGTCTGTACCTACAAACTTCTGAAAAATGTATTTGCCAAGTCTATGAATAGTCCTCCTATAAAACTATATAATATTTTAGAAATAAAACCAGTACAAATAAATTAATGTTCACCTTTTATTTGTATTTAGCCTTTATATGAACAAGAAATGTGAAATCAACATCAAATAAACATAAGACTCTCACTTTATTAATATTAATATCTTTAAGTTTAAACTATAATATAGGCTGATTATATTATTCTTAATATAGATTAAACAAAAGTGCTTCAGCCAGGATTCAGCCTGACTCAGAATATAGCGGATGGATCTGCTTCAGATGGTGGATCTGCTTCACAGCGTACAGCGCTCCTATGCCGCAGACGCAGTTTATTAAGCATTTTCTTTTAAGTTTTAAATTTCAGTGAAGAACAATTCATAGCGCTCTATTTTCCATTTATGCAAAATTATAGCATATATTTAATGCTGCATTTATTTAATTAAAAATGCGGTAAACAACGTAATACAGTGAAATATTATTCTGATCTACATCATCTGTTCACTACGTGAATATATAGTAAGTGTCCTTTATTTCTGTGATCAAAGCTGAATTTATCATCATTTCTCCAGTCTTCAGTGTCACTCATCATTCTCATATTAGGATTTGATGCTCAACAAACATTTATGATTATTTTCAGTGTTGAAAACAGTTTTGTTGCTCATGATGCTCCTTCATTGCTTTCATATATTGCCGCAATCGTCTGACTGTCGTCACCTTTCAGCTCATAACGATTGTTTTGTTTTCCTTCAGCTGCAGCTCCAGCGTGACAGTAGTTCTGCGAATCCGCTTTTGCACTTTCTGTGAGAGAGCGTCCTCCTCATATTTAGATACGAATAAAATGACAGGTCAAGCTAGCATAGATTATTTTTTGTCTCTGAAATTAAATCTTGATGTATTCACGTTGGTTTCTATGTATACACTTGCACGTGACCTCAAGAAGCGCGCAATCAACCGAGGTTAGAGAAAGCGGTCTTTAGCGTCCCTGTTAACTTGCCCGCCCTCGCTCCAGGTAACGCCGTTTGGAATCCCGCTCGGAGCGGGTCGACTAGGACCGGTGAGACCCAGTAAAAGTGCGGGGGATGAAAATACACTTTATTAAAAGTGCGGAGGACACGCCGAACCACTTCCACCCCACTGAATTAACGTTAGTCTTTCTTCTCTTATCAACTATTTATTTCTCCTTACTTGTACTTGGAAGTTCGTTCAGTCACATTTGTGTTGCGGTCAGGGAAACTCTTTTTGTAGCTAAAACTTGCCGCGTTGGATCTATCAGCCTACTACTGCTGAGCACTGACTGCGTTTCTGTGGTGTACGTCATCGCGCAAGTAGCCAATCATGTTCTGCTCTTTCTGACGGCTGCACCCTGAACGTCAGTCAGTGAGGAATACTGTAATATATTTATCGAAATATCGGAAATGTGTTTAAAAATCATATCACCGTTATTGAAAAAAATTATATCGCGATATATATTGATATTGAATTATTGTCCAGCCCTAACGGATATTTAGTTTATTTTTTGCTCTTCCACAAAATAATTACAAAATTGCATCTTTTGCGACCGGTTTACCCTGTGTCTACATCTGTTTTCAAAAAATTGTGTCTTAATAAATACGAATCCCCCCAAAAATAACAGAAGTGAATTCGGTCGAATCGTGGCCAAATGTCACGTGTCACATATTTCCAGGTTTCTTTGAGTGTCTGAATATGGAGCTGGTTGGATTCCTTCACTTCTCGGTGTCTGTTTTCTCCCGGGGTGTCTGTTAGTTAATGCTGAGTCTCTCTCCGACGGTTAATTATTGATGGGACACGTGTGGAAGCGCAGGCGGCCGTGTGAACCTGTCGGATCTGAACCCTGTCCGGGCTGAAGTTTGACAGCTGGTGAAGTGATGAAGAGGGTGCTTGTGGTTCCTCAAAGTGAAGTTTGAGATGAAATCACGTGTTTGTGGTGTAGAGCCCAAGCGTCTGCTAATCACCAGCGTTCAGTGCTGTTGGCTTTACCATGATAAGAGCGTCTTCTCCGTGGGTGGAGATACAGAACATATTCTGCTTATTAGCTACGGATATAGTTTAGGCTTAGACTCATTGTTTCTGCCATTATTATTTGCAGCTTTGCATTTGCCGCCCAGTTCATTGAAACCATTTGAGTGATTGGACTGAACTTTAAGACAGGGAGATAATCGTACACAAGTGTATTGGTCATGCCCTTTCGTTTGGTCATTGGATTATTGTGAAATTGGACCTGTTTATTATAATAAATTCAATGATAATGACAAATGAGACCAAGGCTTAGCTTTTGTTTAAAGGTGTTTGAGGCACAAGGTTACTCAGTTTGTGTAAGAAGATGAGGTTAATAACATAAGAACAATGTTTCTACACCTTTAAACTGATCCATTGTTTGTTTTAAATTAATAAATTAAGAGTACAATGTTGAATAGACAAAACTCTTATACACTTAAACACTTAATAAAATAACACAAACCAATCAGGTTTTTGCTACAAAAAGGTGAATTGCTTAATGTATAGTTGAACACACGCACGCACGCACGCGCACACACACACACACAGTGTTGGTCAAAAGTTTGGAAACCGGCCTGGTTTGGAATCAAGCCTGCATTAATTTGATTAAAATACAGAAAACTGTAATATTGTGATATATTTATACAATTTAAAATAATGGTTTTCTATTTTAATATACTTTCCAATTTCCAGCATCAGTACCCCAGCTCTTAGTGTCACATGACCCTTCAGAAATCATTCTAATGTGATGATTGATGATCAATGTTGGAAACAGTTGTGCTGCTTTAATATACAACCCCAAATCAGAAAAAGTTGGGACAGTTTGGAAAACGCAAATAAAAAAAGAAAATAGTTATTTCTAAATTTATTTTGACTTGTATTTCATTGCAGACAATATGAACACGAAATATTTCATGTTTTGTTTGGTCAACTTCATGTCATTTGTAAATATGCATCCTTTCCTGTCATTCAGACCTGCAACACATTTCAAAAAAAGTTGGGACAGGAGCAATTTTGTAATGAGGTAAAAGGGTTAAATAATGATGTGATCTCCGATCCCTCAGGCGGCACTGCATCAAGAATCGTCATTCATCTATAAGCGATATCACCACATGGGCTCAGGACTACTTTGGCAAACCTTTGTCAAGTACCACAATACGCAGTTACATCCACAAATGCCAGTTAAAACTGTTCTGTGCCAAAAGGAAGCCTTAGTTTAACAGTGTCCAGAAGCGCCGTCGACTTCTCTGAGCTCGGAGGCATCTGGGATGGACCATCACACAGTGGAAATGTGTACTGTGGTCAGATGAATCAGTATTTCAGGTATTTTTTGGGAGGAATGGACGCCGTGTGCTCCGGACCAAAGAAGAAAAGGATCATCCAGACTGTTACCAGCAACAAGTCCAAAAGCCAGGGTCTGTCATGGTATGGGGTTGTGTCAGTGCCCTTGGCAAAGGTAACTTGCACTTCTGTGAAGGCACCATTAATGCTGAAAAGTACATAGAGATTTTGGAGCATAATATGCTGCCTTCAAGAAGATATCTTTTCCAGGGACGTCCATGCATATTTCAACAAGACAATGCAAAACCACATTCTGCACACATTACAAAGTCCTGGCTGCGGAGGAAGAGGGTACGGGTACTTGACTGGCCTGCCTGCAGTCCCGACCTGTCTCCAATAGAGAATGTGTGGTGCGTTTTGAAGCGCAAAATGCGACAACGAAGACCCCGTACTGTTGCCCACCTTAAGACTTGTTTGCAGGAAGAATGGGACAAAATTACACCTGAAACACTTCATCACTTGGTGTCTTCAGTCCCTAAACGTCTTTTAAGTGTTGTGAAAAGGAATGGCAACATTACAAAGTGGTAAATGCTTTACTGTCCCAACTTTTTTTGAAATGTGTTGCAGGTCTGAATGACAGGAAAGGATGCATATTTACAAATGACATGAAGTTGACCAGACAAAACATGAAATATTTTGTGTTCATATTGTCTGCAATGAAATACAAGTCAAAGTCATTTTAGAAATCACTTCTTTTTTTTTTTTATCTGCACATTCCATACTGTCCCAACTTTTTCTGATTTGGGGTTGTATATTTTTAAAAGCCTGTCATATTTTATTTTGGATTATTGATGAATGAAAAGTATTTTAATTTTAAAATATAAATATTGTGTACAAATATACACTACTGTTCAAAAGCTTGGGGTCAGTATGAAAAAAAAAAATGAAAGAAAATAATACTTTTTGTTCAGCAAGGATGTGTAAAATGTATCAAAAGTGATGGCAAAGACTATTGACTTTATTGTTAGGAAAGATTTCTATTTGGAATAAATGCTATTCTATTAACTATTTATTCATCAATGAATCCTAAAAAAATATTTATCACAGGTTCCAAAAAAATATTAATCAGCACAACTGTTTTCACAACTGTGTGTTTAAAGTGAACTATCCCTTTAAGGTGTGGTGTCACTGTCAACAGAGGTGATGTAAACAGAGGTGTAGCTTTTATGGATGTGATGAAATGACTATTACACCAGGTTGAAAGGTCACTATTCTGCTTTTGTTGTTGTGATAGCCCTTCAGGATATTTAGCTCAGATGCGAAGAAGCTTTGACTTCTGCCCGATCCCCTTGAGCAGGTGCCATAATCCTCTCAATGGATATGTAAGTGGATTTGGGGCTTTAGTTATGGTTATTCTTCTTTGAGACGATGAGCTCTTAAAAGTGTTGTTTAGTTTCAGTACAGCTGCTGTACAGTTTGTCCACAAATCCCCAATCTCTCTCCTATCTGTTTGTCCAACCAATGAAAGGCAGTAGTGAAACAAAGCTCGGAAAACAAACCTAAACTCGATACAAATGTAATGTTGTGTAATGTAATGTAATGTTGGTTTGAGAGCAATGTTCCCTCTAAGCAGCCACACACTTGTGATGCCACGACGGCGCAACAAGAATAAAATGCCGCGCAGATGCAAAATGAGGGAAGAAATCCATTTGATTGTACTTTAAATGAGAAGTGATTGCAGTGGTCTGTTCAGCCGCTATAGAGTTAGTATTTCTAGTGTTAGAACCGGTGAATGCAGTTTACAGGTTTCATAGAGAGAATGATGTCACGTGAGCTGAATGTTTGCGGTATAATTAGCTCAATGTTAGAGGCAACGTGAAACGCAAAGACGCGAAATAAAACGTCATCATATTTTAAAGAAGAGTGGCTTGATTAGGTAGAGGAAATTACGGATGAAGGGCCCAGACAGCACAGTAACAAATCAGACATTTACAGTTACACACACACCACAAGTGTACAGTGCAAACTCAACACATCGGTAACACACATCAGTTTAAATAGATGTGTGTGTGTGGTTTGGGTTTCAGAGATGTTTAGATTTCTATAAAAGAGTTCACATTTTCCCTTGAACATACATCGCTATTAGATCTAGTTAATTATTCAGTTTATTTATTTTTTCAAATTGAAGCATTTAAACTGATAATATCAGTACAATATTAAATACTTATATTATAACATAATATATAAAAAATAATGTATTATAATTATATGATGAGCATAATAAAGAATTGATCTCACAAGGGGATTGTTTTGGGATCCTTGCTATTAAAAAGTAAAATAAATAAATAAATAAAAATCTCAGTCAAATTAAAATGTGATTAATTTGACTTCTGAATTAACTGCTTTAAAAAAAGTTATATATCACGGTTACATAAAGGGTTAAATAAAATAGAAATGGCACATTAAAGTTAAAAGTTATAATTAAATGTTATAAAAAGTTATAACTGCATGATGAAACCACTTTTGTGTGTGTGTGTGTGTGTGTGTGTGTGTGTGTGTGTGTGTGTGTGTGTGTGTGTGTGTGTGTGTGTGTGTGTGTTTACAAATGCGGTACAGGTCTAGTATAAAAGAATGTTTTTGCTCAGGTGACCAACATGTCCTCTCATTAGAGAAGCGTTTTGCTCAGCGAGAAAATAAATTAGAGGGAACATTTCTTGAGAGAGCCTGAAGTAGTCTAAAACAGGTCTGTGGTTGAAACTAGTGGATTTGTGATTCAAGTAGAGAAATGGTAACCCTTCACAATAAGGTAACATGCGTTTAATAACCATTTACAGTAGCTAACAATGAGCAAGACTTTTTGCACGGTAATTTAAAATATTTGTTAACATTACTTCATAAAAATAACGGTTCATGGTAGCTTAGATCCATTAAGTAATAACAGGCACTTTTATCTAAAAATACCCCACAGATCATTTTTTATATATTAAAAATGGTCACTTTTTGAAGGTGACACTGTTTTTGTGTGTGTCCCTTTAAATGCAAATGAGCTGGTGCTCCCGGCCCCCTTTCCAGAAAAGGAGCGCGGAGCTTTAAGAGCTCATGCTCGGAGTACCGGCAACAACAAACGGGACAATCCCACGCACTGAAGTAGCAGTGTTCAGCCTTACTGAATTACGCAGACGGTGAGCATGACGGGATAAAAAAATAACGGCGAAGCTTTGGTCGTCCGATGCATTCATGTGCTTTTAGAAATGCAATAATTCCCACCTCTAAAGTTGTGAATAGGGGTTTGTCGCATTCAAGTGGGCGGCTTCAAAGGGTGTTCATGCTCAATTTTTTACTAACTAAAATTAAGATGAAAAATCAAAACTAACTGAAGTTTGCACACAAAGCATTGGCATTGACCCATCTTTCAGGATCAATCTTTTTGAAAATCTTTCAAATTTTTTTCAATCAGTTTTGAAAGATCAAGTCATTTTGAAGCAGTCTAGCACAAAATGATTGGCACAAATGTATACAACTTTTCTAATTCATACATTTAAATTTAAGCTTGTCTAAATTAAAAGAAACAAGTTTATAAAACTCAAACCAATGAAACAATGCAGATTACTTAAAATGCGTTTTTTGAGTTTTGTGAACTAAATAAAAGAGGAAAGTTTTAAATACTAAAAGTTCATTCATTTGTTGGCTCTGCTCAAACAAACTAATGAATTATTTCGAGCGTTAGGGTTTATGGTGCATCTAAACCTGCCGTACTTTCATTCTCTCCAGTGTTTGATTTCTTATTGATCATAACCATCATCACAGTCCAACTCAACTCAGTCCCACAAGGGGACTCTTCTGTGTCAAATCGTTTTTTAGTTGCTTTTAAAATAAGCGGAAGTCTTGCTTTTGAGTGGTTTGGCAACCATTTCCTCTAAAACATGCCCAAACCACAAAGACTGACTCACAGCGCTGCACACAAACGCAGTTTCCCAGCGCATTATAAGATATCACACACTAGGTAATAAAACTGAACTTATACCTGGAAGAGAAAAAAAGTAAACCAAACTGTTTCACTGCTCATTGGTTTTGAAAAACTAAATCAAAACGTAATTTTGCAGAATGCAGAACAAAATCTTAAAACAAGAAAAATGATATCATATAAAGTTTACCTGCAAACCCTCATGACCCTCAAGGCCAGCAAGTCTTAACATGTTAGATCATTTAATCTTTATGACACGGCAAGGTTAATAAATGTTTCAAAATGCTGTTACATCACACTTTTAGCCCAAAATGTAATTGTTAAAATGAAACAAAAACCACAGCAAGACCGTGAGACATTAACGGATGAAAAATGCAAGTAAAGGCTACCTGTTCATGGTCTAATCATGAACCCCAGAGGCCCGGGGCCGGTGGACCCAGCCGTGCTTAAGTTACAACTAGTTTTGATGTAAATGGGCACTAAGTTATGCACTACTAAATATTTTTGCGTTGCACCATTAAACTTTGTTGAAGCCTAACGCTACGTATAAACTACTATCTATCTAATCTATCTAATCTATCTAATCTATCTATCTATCTATCTATCTATCTATCTATCTATCTATCTATCTATCTATCTATCTATCTGTCTATCTGTCTATCTGTCTATCTGTCTATCTGTCTATCTGTCTGTCTGTCTGTCTGTCTGTCTGTCTGTCTGTCTGTCTGTCTGTCTATATAACCTGTATTTGTAGATAATATAAATGAAATAAAAAGGCCATTTAGAGTAAACATTCATGACTAGTTTTCTTAACTACAAATTTGGCCTACTTTGTAATAATGTCAAATTAAAATATTTTACTTTAATGTACACTTTTTTTTATATATACACACACGGAAGCCTCTGATTAACGATTGGAGTATAATAGCAGACTGACTGAACTGAATCAATAAGCTTTTGATTTACATGACAGACTTGAGTTCTTTACACATGTATGATAAAGCTTAGCCTAGAACTCTAGACGCACCCTAGCGGCAGCAAATCTAATCTGCCCACGAGTGCCGTCTAGCAACTCTCAATACTCTACTGAGCTGTAAAAACCAAACTCTGGTCGGGCCAATCACATCGTGTATAGAGTTGGTGGGCGGGGCCATAATGACGACGGCCGAGTTGCGTTTGCGTGCTTCTAGTAAACACAGAAACTGGCGAACGGTGGTCTTTCGAATCAGCTCTGCCCGCGCCTCCGGAAGACTTGGAGTTAAGCTTTTCTCTGAGTAAAGAACAAAGAACGGCACTGAAGTCATTCTTAAAAAGGGAAGATGTGTTCGGAGTTTAGCCGACCGGATACGGCGAATGTTTAATCTGTCAACGAGCTCTGTTTCACCTTCGTTGCTCTGGTTGGTTGTAGCGCTATCCTATCGCGTGCAGAGGGAGTTTGAAAGACAACCGTTTATCCCGCCCCTCGGATTGAGCTGTCAATGGTGAGTTTCCAGACCAAACATCTTGATGTGGGTCTGGCTTGTCAGGCTAGATAAAGCTGACATTTACACTGGCTTACATTTAAAAAAAGAAAACATTTCACGAGTTCACACTTACAAATAATTCAGATAGAATAAATGGTATGCGTATTTGGCGTGCTGTCCGAGGAGAGGGCTCCGAGCTCGGTATTTGGCCCGAACCCAGAGTACTCCCCCCGTATTTCTGGTTAGGAAAGTTAACCAGGTGCGTGTGAGGTAGAAGGGGTGGTGGAGGGATGCTGCAAACTTTGTCAAGGAACGTTGGTGAGTTGACTGGGTATTTATGTGATCTTCCACTTGAGCTGATTGGTAGACATGTTGATTACTGATTGTTGACAGCTGGTTGGAATGACATCATGATTAGGTAGATCATTTGAACGTGCTTCTCCCGAACTTAGTTTTTTAAGAAACATCATTATGTGAAAATGTTAGCAGCTCTTCAACACCAACCTGTCCAAAACAGCGCTGGTCTGTGCATCGGTCCCATCGACCCGTGTTGTGCATGTCAAATAAAATCAGTCATAATCAATAAATGTAACTTCTTTTTTTTTTTTTTTTTTTGTATCAGCATTTATTTATTAATCCTTATTAATTTAGTTTCAAATACAGGTTTTAAATGTCATTTAGGCCTACATATAATTTATGTTATTCATGATTATTACACGGCTCTGTGAAATACTTGATTCTGATTGGTCAATCGCGCATTCCAGCGGTATGTTATTTCCAGATTACGCCCGTTCATCCGGGTACGAGTTATCTTGACCGGTACTACTTCTGTGCTTAACGCTGGCGCCATCTTGTGGCTGTTAAATACTTATACAGCCTTGGCTACAATGGAAGACTTCAAGGCGGGTTTCCTTTATAAAGTTTTAAATATGGATATTTTTCTCACACAAACGCATCGATTCGAATCAGAAGGCTCTATTAACCCATCGGAGTCGTGTGGAGCACGTTATTTGACGGACAGCTGCATTTTTTATGGACTTTAAAAACAGCTTTAACTACTGCTGGGATTAACGTTAGCCTGGACTTTTTAAATATAACTCTGATTGTATTCGTCTGAAAGAAGAATGTCATATATATCTACGATAACTTGAGGGTGAGTAAATCATAGGCTTGGTTTCATTTTTGGGTGAACTAACCCTTTCAGCATTCATTTTCAGCATTTAGCAGCAATAGATAAAGGCTTAAAGCAGTTTGGAACTGTTTTTCTTCGCGGAAGCTTTGCGTAAGAGCTAATAAAATATTTAATCTCAAGACAATCTCAAGATAATTATTTTTTTGAGACTAGTAGCCGTGTAATAAGCGGGATAATGTCCACTCAGCCGGTTGTTATCGCAGAATAAACCCCTTCAGAGTGATGCTCCGCTTCGCGTCGGGGTCCTGATCACTCTGTCGGGGTTTATTCTGTGGTAACAACCGGCTGGGTGGACATTATCCCTTACTTCAGTGTCATATTTAATGGAAACTTATTTTTACTGTTAGTTATGAGGCAAAAGTACTTGAAATGTTTAAACTGAGTATAAACTGAATTTTCAGGGCATTTCAACACTTCTGCTCACGTATTTGACGGCTATTATTGGAATACTGAGGGTAAACGTCATATTATACAACTATGCATTACTTTACGGAGAGCTTACGACCTACTAGCCTAGTTCTGCCTTGTGGTGCAACCGAATAAAGTACACAGTTAAGGCCCTTTAACACTGGACACGATTTTGAGGTGCAAATAATTTGCGCAATGGTTTTATTTTTTGATCAGCTGTTTGTGTGATGAGCGGTTTCACACCGAACGCGAATGTTCTGCGGGCGAAAAAACAATATTTATTTATTTCGTTTTGATGTTGATTTTTGTTTACTCTAGCGGCGTAGCAACCTTTGCCAGGCATGGCATTTCTCATGAGATTACTTCTGTAAGCTGTACAGCTGCAGCTGTGTTTGTCCGCTGTATGCTACAGACAGCAATAACTTAACCTTTTATAAATTTACGATTTTTTTTTTCCTAAACATTGTGTCCGCGATTATGGAAAGTGAAAGTGTTTCCATCAGTACGTCTGTGGCACTGAAATGTTCACATTGTGACTCAACTGGAAAAATCTGCTCTTGAAGTGTGTGTTAGTCCCGTCAGATGCGCTGCCGTCTCTGGAGGAGATCCTCAAATTGTCCCGCAGACTTTAGAAAGTAAGTGCAGAACCGGCCATGATAAAGTTTTAGCTCCTGTACAAGATTAGCATCCTCCCCTTCAGACTCTGTTCTTTTAAGACTGGCTGCACCTAAAACCTTCTTCTCTGTCTTTTAAATAAAATGAAAAGCTTGTCTTCACTGAATGATGAAGTGTCCGTGTTTTTTGAATGTTTTGTAATGTTGGAGCTCTGAAACGTCGCAAATTTGTGTGAATGGTTTTGTCGCGAAAAATTCGCATGCGAAATATTCGTTTAACTTTTTCGTTACGGGTCCGGTGTGAAAGGGCCTTAAGTTACTAACTAGCTAGTAGTTACTAAGCCTCTTGTTTGGACTTTACGTTTCAATTTAAGAAAGAACTTCTGGACGACTGGAGCAACCCTACCCTGGTGAATAAACCACACCAAAGGGACGAGCGTGGAACAGGGATATCAGCAGGATTATAGTCTTGTGAATCACGCTGACGCCGTGTTTTGATGTGAAACTGTTTTGTCTTTCAGGCCCGGAATAAAGAGACCGGCGTGCTAGCTGCAGCCAAAGTGATCGAAACCAAAAGTGAGGAGGAGCTGGAAGACTATGTGGTGGAGATTGACATCTTAGCATCTTGCAACCATCAGTACATCGTCAAACTGCTAGATGCCTTCTTTTACGACAACAACCTCTCGGTAAGCTGGTTAAACTGACCGAACTGACCCTTCTTAAAAACTACAAGCTGTGTCGTCTTGCATATCATCTAAATTGTTCAGCGGGTTTAAATTAATAATCTTTGGAGACATCATACACACACCCTTACTAAACAACTGAGCCGCCATGCTGCATGCACTTTAACCATTCCTGAATCTGACGAAGGTATAAAATAGCGGATGTGATAGATAATATTCACTTTTTAATTGCAAATACCTAAACTTATAACAAAGATCAAATATTAAGACTTAAATTAATATTATTACATTTAGAGCATTTATCATTTCACTTTATAAGGCAATTTTTCAAGGTGAAAATTGAACTTTTGCATCAAAATCCATGATCTTATTGTGAACATTTACTCTTTGCATGTTTCATATTTTAATTTGTAATGTGTTTAATCAAAATTGAAGTCATAATTGAATTTTTGAGACTTCTTTCTGGTGACATATTTAGTTCTCCAATCGTTTAGTCCGTTTAAACACAGCCCCTGTCTCTACTTTTAAATGCAACGCCCACTTCTCAACAGCTGATGCCTTGAACCAAGTGCCCACCCTAAAGTTTTTGGTGTGAAAACGCTCCCTCATTTAGTGGACTTGGATATTCTAGGTACTATGTTCAGAGTTTTGTGACCTTAAAGAGTGTGATGGATTGTAGGGCGACATAAGGTCGGTTAAATACACAGGAGCTAAACCGTTTAGGGCCTTTTAGGTCAGTAGCAATACTCTGTAATCGATAGGGAACTCAATAGGTAACCAGTGTAGAGATGATACAATTATATGATCATATTTTCTTGACCTGGTAAGAAGCTGCATTTTGGACTAATATTCTCTAGCAGCTGCACTGGACTAATTGTAGCTTTTTTATTGAGGATGCTGGAGAGCCTGCTAGTAATGCATTACAATAATCCAGTCTAGAGGTCATGAATGCATGAACTTTTCCGTAGCTTAGTGATGTTTCTGAGGTGGAAGAAGGCTGTTTTTGTAACGTATAGAGAATCAAGTAACAGCACATCCTTCGAGATGTGACATTTATTTTAAGAGATGCTGTGTAAAAGTTTTTGGTACAATAAGTAATACCTCAGTCTAATCTGTTTTTAATAGAAGAAAATTACAGGTCACCAATATTTTATTGACATTCTGTGAAATTGGATAATTTACATTTTCAGCTGGTCTTGCTGAAATACATAATTGAGTATCATCAGAACGGCAAACTAATTCCATGTTTTCTGATAATATCACCAAGTGGCAACATATATATTGAGAATAACAAAGGGGCCTAACACAGAGCCTTGTGGCACTCCATTATTGACTGACGTTATCTGAGAGTTTTCCTGTTTAAAAAGACAAAATGGTAACTGTGTGATAGATATGATCTAAACCACCTTAATGGCTGTCCCTGAATACTGGTGTAATTTTGTAGTTGATCTTAAGAGTGTTTTATTATCTATAGTGTCGAACACAGCACTAAGATCAAGTAAAAGTAGCATTCACACTGACCACTTTTTGCTGTGACGAACAGGGTTTCCACAGGTCTTAAAAATGTCTTAATTTGGACCAGAAAGTCTTACATTCATTATCATGGCATTAAATTAGGGCCCTATGATTTCTGTGATGCAGAAGCAGGGCCTAAATTGCAGAATCCATAAAAAAAATTGTATTTACTGTATAATGCAGTGTCATGGAAATTGTCAGATTTTGGATGAATAAATCAAAAGAAGGTCAGAATACTTTAAAGGGACGGTTCACCCAAAAAATAAAATTCGCTCGCCTCATGTCGTTCCAAACCCGACTGTTAATGGAGGCACAGAAATCTTTCCCATTTGATTAAACACATCTATTAATCTATATATTTGTGTTCTGAAGATGAATGAAAGTCAGTAGAATTTAGTGTAACAATTAGAGGCCAGAAAAAGTTAATTATACAAATAAACTAAGGGCCCTGATTTTAATAATAATAAAAAAAACATGTTCTTCCGCAGGATTTTTGTTTTCCAGTTTAAATTCAAAACAGCTTTAAATCAAGATACATTTACTTGACGATTAAGTCTTGTTTTCTGAGAAATTCAACAAATGTATGCCTTAACAAGAACAAATATCTGTCATTGGGTACGAAAAATATGTACATTTAACTCATTGGCAGATAAATGTTCTTGTTTTAATCATTAATTCAAGATCACAAGATTTCTTTTCTCAAACTTTAAGCTTTTTTTTTTTTTGTAAAATGAATTAAAAAGTTATGGAGATCTGTTGAAAATTGTATTTTGTAACTTTGAAGTGTCACTAATACAACTCATTGTGTGCTTAGACATTTGCATTTAGAGAACATATTGGCGTGTAATATTCCATTAAATGTATTCCTGTAATTTTATTTAATTGGTCTTAAAAAATGCTTAAATTTACCTTCATAAAATCTGCAGAAACCCTGGACAAAGTAACCGTTGGCGATTTGGGGTGACAACGACCATTGCGTTCATTTAATCTTAATTAATGGACAGCATTTACCA
Source organism: Pseudorasbora parva (assembly GCF_024679245.1). NCBI lineage: Eukaryota > Metazoa > Chordata > Actinopteri > Cypriniformes > Gobionidae > Pseudorasbora > Pseudorasbora parva. The sequence continues at coordinate 39,071,191 of NC_090189.1, read as the reverse complement.
AAAGTGTGGTTTTGAAAATTATAAGGATGTCAGTTGAGTATAAAATATTGTCATCACTGGCGTTAACTGGGATTGGGTATTTTTACGATACCGTTGCGTTGCCAAACCAATACTTTAAATAAAAAAAAGAGCCACAAAACAAGACAGTGAATGGCTTAATGGAATTAACCATTATAGAACAAAATTTGTCAAATTAACAATCTATTAACTTTAAAGTATACTTAAATATACAAATATAAATTAATAAAAAAACACAACAAACTTCACAGTAAAAACCTAGCCCAACTACAAAAGGCCTAATTTAACACTAAATAAGGTACAATAACAGAAGTCTGTATTCTTGATCTGCTACACACCATCTTCAAGGTTCAGCATTAGGGATGCACGATATTATCGGCACGACATCGGAATCGGCCGATAAACGCTTAAAATATACAAATCGGCATCGGCCGATATGAAAACATTATGCCGATATGCCTTGCCGATATGATAACGTGTTGATATGCGCGTGCAATAACTCACGTGTGCAAGGAGTGCTACAGCGATAAGACCATGTCAGCACTGCGGTCATTCTTCAAGTGAAAACAAGAAAATACATTGCATGTACAGTGATTTATATTGACTGTTTTTAAATGCTGCCTTGAATTTCTGAATGCACGTACAGAAGGACGTGACCGTCAGCAGCAGATTTGCCACGTTTTCACAACAAAACGAGCCCAAAACTAGCCCAATCGCGTCTCTCCACTCTCTAGCGTGTGCGGCAGCCTCCACAGCAGCAGAAGCTCCTCCAGGTCCTAGTGCCCTCCAGCTAGACCGCTATATATTTATACATGTAGTGGGGGCGCTGTTGTTACAGTAATACAATGAAAAGTAGAATACACAAATAAATTGAAGTTACTTCTTGTTCTGAATAAACAAATCAGTAATGATGTCACAAATCACAAGCATGACACTTGTAAATTAAATACTTTTATATACAGTGTATTAATCTGTAATAAAATTTTACGAAATGGATGATGTTTAAAAAAATTACTGACTTTATTATTGTTATTTTCAGAGCTTTTAATATACTCTTATCATAAAAATAACTTTATTAACATTTATTTATCTTCAACAAGAATCCTTTTAGTAAGGATACCTCAGAAATCTGAAACCAGAATGAAAAAAAGTAGTTTTTGCTCAAAATGGTGCTGTTTCCAAACAAAGGGAAAAAATCAACATATATCGGCATCGGTATCGGCATCGGCCAAAAGGAGCTGAAAAATATCGGCATATCGGATAGCGGCAAAAATCCAATATCGTGCATCCCTATTCAGCATTATTTTGCAGAGATATGACCATATTCTCTAGCAATTTTTTATAGAAACCATCGCCTTATTGTTTCCATGGCGACATGTCTCGCATGACAGCCACCACAATAGCGCTGTATCACAGATGTAGGCTATTGGTTTTATTCCATTTTTTCTTTTTATTCAAAATAAACAAAACTTGTTAACTATGTCATGAACTATCTGATATTCTTATTTTTTTTAAATATGCGTGAGTGAATGTGTGTGAGTTGATCTATAATGTGCAATGGGCGCCGCCTCAGAGAATCAGATCTGTCAGATTTACATCACGTCTCACATAATACATGAAAGTATATGACCGGTGAAGTGAGTGAAGAATAGAGTAAACTATATAGTTAATCATATAATGTATATTTGATATAAATCAGACACGTAGTTAAATTATAACTGTCTGAAAGGATTGTCATATCCGCTATAGACATCAGTGTGGGTTTTTTGCTGCTACTTATGTGCATTTTAATGTCTGAACCCTAAAATAAACATGATGTGGTTAAAAACACTGAATAGCGTGTCTGTCTCTGGCTCAGCGCAGCCGAAGAGCAAAAGCACGTTTGAACTTAAGTGGCACCGAAATCTGCGTTCTGATTCGGTCCAGTACATACCGTAATATAGGTACTGGCTAATATAGGTACCATATTGGCACCGGGTTTCGGTACTCAACCCTAGCGTTAACTGAACCGTGCATGATCATGATTTTTCATGATGGTGCATGGAGGATTTGCTAATCGCCACAGTTTACATTTGTTCATCAGGATGGGACAATTACAGCTAAAAACGAAACAGAAGTCGATAAGTAAATATGGGGATTGCACTGGACTGTTGAGATGCTGTCAAGGTAACTGCCTGTAAAAGCAAGTTTTCATGAGGAGCCGTTTAAAGCATTGCTGGAATTCCTCAGTGTGAAGGTAAATTTGCTTGTCTGGAAGATGTGTGTCTCCAGGTCTGTTGAATAAGGGTGTTTGAATAAGACTTTCTATTGAACAAACTTCTCTAACCCTAGATCCTAAGCTTTGGCACGTAGCTAGGCTATGAACATGAATGGATGTCTATTTTTTTTCTCTTTCTATGGAGTGATTCAGGAATGATGATTTAATTTGCATGCCAAAAAGTCGGAGGGTTTTTGGTTCAAAGTGAATGCGTTTTTGGTTCAAGGTCAGAGGGTTTTTGGTTCAAAGTCGGAGGGTTTTTGGTTCAAAGTCGGAGGGTTTTTGGTTCAAAGTGAATGCGTTTTTGGTTCAAAGTCGGAGGGTTTTTGGTTCAAAGTCGGAGGGTTTTTGGTTCAAGGTCAGAGGGTTTTTGGTTCAAGGTCAGAGGGTTTTTGGTTCAAAGTCGGAGGGTTTTTGGTTCAAAGTCGGAGGGCTTTTGGTTCAAAGTCGGAGGGTTTTTGGTTCAAAGTCGGAGGGTTTTTGGTTCAAAGTCGGAGGGTTTTTGGTTCAAAGTCGGAGGGTTTTTGGTTCAAAGTCAGAGGGTTTTTGGTTCAAAGTCAGAGGGTTTTTGGTTCAAAGTCGGAGGGTTTTTGGTTCAAAGTCAGAGGGTTTTTGGTTCAAAGTCAGAGGGTTTTTGGTTCAAAGTAGGAGGGTTTTTGGTTCAAAGTCGGAGGGTTTTTGGTTCAAAGTAAGAGGGTTTTTGGTTCAAAGTCAGAGGGTTTTTGGTTCAAAGTCAGAGGGTTTTTGGTTCAAAGTAGGAGGGTTTTTGGTTCAAAGTAAGAGGGTTTTTGGTTCAAAGTCGGAGGGTTTTTGGTTCAAAGTAAGAGGGTTTTTGGTTTAAAGTCAGAGGGTTTTTGGTTCAAAGTCAGAGGGTTTTTGGTTCAAAGTCAGAGGGTTTTTGGTTCAAAGTCAGAGGGTTTTTGGTTCAAAGTCAGAGGGTTTTTGGTTCAAAGTAAGAGGGTTTTTGGTTCAAAGTAGGAGGGTTTTTGGTTCAAAGTAAGAGGGTTTTTGGTTCAAAGTCGGAGGGTTTTTGGTTCAAAGTAAGAGGGTTTTTGGTTTAAAGTCAGAGGGTTTTTGGTTCAAAGTCAGAGGGTTTTTGGTTCAAAGTCAGAGGGTTTTTGGTTCAAAGTCAGAGGGTTTTTGGTTCAAAGTCAGAGGGTTTTTGGTTCAAAGTCAGAGGGTTTTTGGTTCAAAGTCAGAGGGTTTTTGGTTCAAAGTCAGAGGGTTTTTGGTTCAAAGTAAGAGGGTTTTTGGTTCAAAGTCAGAGTGTTTTTGGTTCAAAGTCAGAGGGTTTTTGGTTCAAAGTCAGAGGGTTTTTGGTTCAAAGTCGGAGGGTTTTGGTTTAAAGTCGGAGGGTTTTGGTTTAAAGTCGGAGGGTTTTTGGTTTGAAGTCAGAGGGTTTTTGGTTCAAAGTCGGAGGGTTTTTGGTTCAAAGTCGGAGGGTTTTTGGTTCAAAGTCAGAGGGTTTTTGGTTCAAAGTCAGAGGGTTTTTGGTTCAAAGTCAGAGGGTTTTTGGTTGTGGACTTATCTTAAAAGGCAGTTGCTAATAAGAGATTAAATAGGATGACATAGGTAGTCATTAAACATCATTACACTGAACTCATCTACTCAACTCGTACACTCTCACAGACTCGTGTTTATATCTGTGCTTTTGCAAACTATTTTACAACTATAAGTAGTTAATAGCCTAGGTTTAACTGATTACCTCAGGCATTCATTTGTGAAGATCATCATGAACAACAAAAGACATAAGAATCATAAACTTTTATTTGTCACAGAGTTTACTCCTGCAATAATCCAAAAACCAATGGAAAAATCCAATTGGGTTTTTGTCGAGAGAATCAGGGTAACTCTAACTTCTGGGTTGGCCTACAGAACACTGTATGTCATTCCTGCAACATTTAAAATGTTTTTAAAGCTGGTCATGTGTAATAATAGAAAGTTTATAATTAACATTTGCATATGGTGAGTTATACTAAAGCTAGAGGTGTGGCAGAGCTCTCTTGGCAATCCTAAACTGAGCCTGTGTCATAGATGAGCATGCAATATTTGGGTGTGGACGAGGCGTCTGGTCGACAAAGCTCTGGTCGATGAAAAGCATTCGGATGGGAATGTGTGTGGGGTTTTGTGAAAGGAAATCACTGCACACTTGTTGTCAAACATAACAAGCACTTGTTCTTTTTAACGTGAGTGTGTCAAGTTGTCTTCAGTTAATCTGGTGATACAGATGCTGAACTGAAAGCACCAGATTGTACACACACCTCTAGAATTTGGGCCATTTGTTTGATTTGGATGCAGGCAATGCACAACAGTTGGCTAAAAGGACGTAATCCAAGTAATGAGCCATGGTCATGGATTTTCCTTGATGCTTTACAGTGAAAGCATTGATGTTTGCCATGTTGACATGGAATGAAAACTGGAATTGAAACTTTTAATAGTATGTAAAATTGCTTAAAGTTTGCAATAATGCATGCACCACTGCAGAAGAGTATCCTGGTATTCATATACGTGTCAGAAGAAGCACAGGATTTCTGAAGTGGGCATATTTTAAAGGGGTACTTCAGCGCTGGGAAGATGAATCTGTATTTAAACTGGGTCATTAATGTAGTAGAAATGTGAAATTATTGAGAAATACTTACTAGACTGAGAAAAGACAGAAAACGTATTTTCATCTCATGGGGATGATAGACAACAATTCCCAGAATGCTTCGCTGCCCTACGAGGCCACTCCCAAAGCCACCGCTACTGGATTACTGAATCACTGATCGCTTTCCCACCGCGACCGCGTTCATTTTCATAAAATCAGTTCAGTTAGAGAACAGACACTACAATTAAAAACTGAACGTGTGTGTTCAATATGTGATTTAGCCACTGAGGGAGTCTCACAGCCCAAAACGCTGCAGGAGTCAGATATATTGACAGTCATGGAAGAGCTAGTGAGGAGAGCTGAGGTAAACGCGTCCGTGGCATAGATTCACAGCGCATGTTCAGTCTGCTGCGTTTTTAGTTTATGCCTTTGAAAGCTTAACTTTCATAGGAATTAGTTTGAGAAGTTGAAAGACTTACTTTGCTCTGCTGGCCGCACTGTTTAAACATGAATGACTGAGGCTGCAGCTGCGAGCTGTGCTGTGAGTGTGATCTCCATCCCCCACGCGCGAGTTGAAAACATGCGGAAATGGCTCCCTCTGCTGGCTGTAGTCTTTAGCCTCTGGCCAACAATTCGTCCGATGTCGCAAATTGACGACATTTGCGTCATTGGAGGAATTTTTCCAGAAATAAAATGCATAAATCTCTCGTTTTAGGGGGATATGAGGGGGGGAAGCACAATCATTTGAATATACTCCAGGGTTTCTACTGATAGAAAGCCATATGCTAATCGCTGAAGTAACCCTTTAATATGACCACCATATAAACAAATTTCCACAGTTGTAAATCTCCTTAATTGTCTCAAAAGCACTTTCCTCTGATGGGAACGCATTACAGGTAAATAGGATTCCTCATAGCATAATAGACACACTTTAAAATGCATTGATTGACTCTAATTTCAAGTGGTTATTTGTTGTTTTTGTTTAAGGCCAGTTTGGCCTGTAATCGTGAAAAAACAAATAAAATAAGTTTGCTTAAACACAGAAAACAAATTGGCTACCGGTATCAGCCGATTTGCTTCTAAAACATATATAGACCAATCGGAATCAGCCATTAAAAATCATGATAGTACATCCCTATCTCATTTATACTTGTAGAACCTCGTCTTAATCTAATGTTTGTCATTTTAGCACCACTAGTTTCATTAGAATCACAAAAACAATGCACCAGTCATTGTTTTAGCTATTCTCAAGAATCCATACCAGTATCAATTAACTCTTTCCCCGCCAAACACGGAAATTTCCGTTATTTGTGAGAAAACGCTTCCAGGCCAATAACGGAATTTTCCGGGTTTCCGTGTTTTCACTGTCGGGTGCTAGGGGGCGCTATTGCGCATCTTCTGAATGAGTACTGAATCTCCTGATCAAAACACACGTGAGGAAGACGCAGTGAAACGAGCGATCGCATGTAATCATATGCATATTAAAAATAACGTGATCATCCTCATTAAACAGCATATGAATCAAAACTGCCTAATGTTACTGAATGAAATGTGGACCCAGGATGAGCTACAGGACTGTGTAAGCATTAGGAGTGTTGATGGGCTCAATCTACTCCATCTGTGTTTGATCATCGCTCTGAATCTGATCTGGAAACAGTCTTTCACAAAAATTGGATTTTCTCAGCTTTTTGTTCAAAATGTTGCTTTTTTTTAATGAAACCTACCCATATTCAAGTGTTGATAAAAAAAGGAATGCATGAAGCTAGAATAAAACGATTTTTTTTGTTTAAAAGAAGAGGGTCAGATCTTTATTTTGATATATTGCATGCTCAAATATTCATTTAACAAAATATTCTATGGGCTATTAAATTTTGGTGAAAATTGTCAAAAACCCTGACGGTGGCTGGCAACTTTTTTTAAAAACGCTGGCGAGGAAAGAGTTAAAAAACAAGAATTGTTAATGATTAGTTGGCGTCCATACAGCTGATGTTTATCTGTTGTGGTTTATCCACGTTGTGTGGAAGAAATAGAATTTATTGTTCAAGTCTGTGTTAGTCAGTAGCCGTGTAAACATGTAACAGGTGTGTGTATATCCCTGCCCTCATTCATCAGGGGTCAAAAGTGCAATATTCCTGCCTGGACACGTGTGTGTTTGTGTGTGTGTGTGTGTGTGTGTGTGTCATTGTCTCGATCACTGCACGTCAGCAATGGGGTTTTCTCTGAACTCTTATAAACTGTCACTTCTAAGATCCAATTAAGCTGCCGGATAAAGGCTGTCAGGTGAAGACTGCGGTCTCCTCCGTCTGTACGCGACATAATCTTCTCTTATCCTCTTCAACACTCTGCCTCAACAGTCAGACGAACTCATGTTATGGCTAACATCTCAGCGAAGGTCAACAATTAGTGGATTGTTTTCCACTAACTAGTATTATTTGAAGACTCTATGTACTATGAAGAATTAAATGGGCAGTAATCTGATCTTCAGTCAGCGTTTCTCATGATCTGTCGAGTAGTCAGTGAAGTCACATTTATTTATATGGAGCTTTATATCACAACTGGGCTAAAGGCACACCTTAAGAAAAATGTGCTTTTCACTACTCCCATAGTGTATGATTGCAGAAAAAATATGTTTGTATTGGAGCAACAGATTTTAATATTTCATAAATCATAGTGGTTCATTTTACTTAAATTGTATAAAATTTCGAGGTGGTGAGGGGAGCCGTATACAAATACTTGTTCAAAACAATCACTTTAGCAAAGTTTGTACTAATTTCTCTTTATTTGGATAAATATAATAATTAACTTTTGTTCAATAAATATACTATCAGTATTATTAATTTAAAAAGAAAAGATTCTAAACACATTGTAGGAGATCCCATAATAATTGAATATAGATTTACGATAGTAACATAAAATCACATTTTATTATATGATATGATTAGTATCATATGTTTTAATATGATTGTTTCATTATAAATATGGTCGCAAGTGTTTGCTGGTTTCAACCCGACACATTTCCACATCCAACTCCACGTTAGAAATGCACTCTAGCGCATCGGTTCACCCATAGGTGTGCTGGTCTGAAATCCAGGTGTGTTCAGGGGCATTGTTGGAGCGTTGCTTTAATTAGGAACTAAAAACGACTGCGCCATTGACCGACACAAACCTGCTCTAAAGCCAAAAGCGCAGTATTTTTGTGTTATTTAAAGAGCGTGTTAGTAATATGAAACTATAGGCGATGCAGAACACACATACACTCTGCTTATTACACGCACAGGGACGTGCAGCAGCACACACACATATTTAAATTAGGGCTGGGCAAGTTAACGCGTTATCGCGTTAATGCATTAATTAATGCCGACAATTATTTTATCGCGCATTAACGTAGTTATTTATTATTATATTGAAAGGCCGTTGCTCACTGCCTCTGAATATACAGACAAACCATTGGTCACAGGAGAATACTGGGCTGTCTGTAGCCTAAGCCAAGGGCTTGGCATTCTTTGTCTGGGACAAATGGGACAAATGAAATATAAAAATAACCAGAAGCGCGAGAATGATTCAGATATTTTTTTTAATTTTGTTTTATTATATTCAATGTAAACAGCGATTGATGAGTGCATCTCTGCCTCTGGTACGTTAACAGTCGCGTTGAGGCTCGTGAAACATTCGTGGAAAAATCAAAACAATTGAGCAGCAATATAAACTCAGAGAAGAAACATACTGGGGTAAAACTGAGCTTTGTGTAGTTGTTGATATTTATGATTTATGATATTGTTAATAACACATGTCGACTTTGCAATCGTGAATTGTGTAGCATGAATGGTGTAGCCTAGTTCAATAAACAAGTAGCCTAATTAATATTAAGTTACTTACATTTTAGATCCAAACAACATTTTTTTGTTCCATTTCACCCATGATTTCACCAGAGGAAAGCAACACTCAGCGCGGTGTTTTGTTACTGAATGATTCAGCGTTTTGAATGAATCATTTGAATAAACGACTCAATGACTCGCTCATGAAGACGATCGCTTGCTGCCTCCTATTGGCGGTTATGTTTAAAAATATGATTGCATGTTTTATTTAGAACATCAATCTTATAACATTATTTATTGCAGCTGTATTTTTTGCAGTTTAAATTATTTAATTTGATTGGTAACAGCCTATAGTGTTTTTACTATTATAGCTGAATTTATTAATCAAATGTAAGAATTTAACATGAAAGATGATGCATACATTTAATTAGATTTTAAAAAATGGCCTTTATAAAATTAAATAACGCCCTGGGGTGAATATCACAAATATGCAGATTTAAGTCGGCCTATGTTAAAGCTGACAGAGCACTGATGAGAATATTACTACAGAATTAATATATTTATACCACCAATTTAATTTATTTTGATTAATTTAATCTTTAAGTTGATAAGAAATATTGTAACTGTTACTAACTTTTAACTGCTGTCAAAAGCACCTTATTTGTTTAAAGTGTTTGCAAACCATATGTTATTGCACTTTTGTTCATTTAGCAGCACTTTCGTATTCATTGTTGAATTTTGCGCATACTGCGACTAATCACAGAAAAATTATGCGATCAATCACGATTAATCACAGAAAATCATGCGATTAATCACGATTAAACACTTTACTCGTTGCCTAGCACTAATTGAAATATTAAAAATTAAAGGATTCCTCTTTGGAGAAGCGTTCAGTCTTTCCGCTCAACTGTAAATAGTGTATCCGCCATTGTGGAAGCGCAACTGGCTTTTAAATGGAATGGGAGATTGGTTTATTGCATGTTATGCCCAAAACCCACCCATGACTCATTAAAGGTCCCGTTCTTCGCGTGTTTTCGAAGCTTTGATTATGTTTACAGTGTGCAATATAACATGAGTTCATATTTCGCGTGTAAAAAAACTGTATTTTTCACACAATTGACTTATCTGTACAGCACTGTTTCCTCTGTCCTAAAAACGGCCTGATGATTTCCTTGTTCTATGAAGTCCCTCCTTCAGAAACACGTAACGAGTTCTGATTGGGCCAGCGCTTCCCGTGTTGTGATTGGACAGCAGCTAAGCGCACTTTCCCGGAAAGGTCCCGCCTCTTACCATAACGGGGAGATGCAAGCGCTGAATGTGCGCTCTTCTCCACGTAGGAGAGCAACGAGACCACGCCCCCTATTTTGCGTGTGCTTGTGGGCGGAGGGTTAGTCAACAAACGGTTCTAGTGACGGCACTCCATCCCTGCACTTCCTGTTGTAGTCCAAACCAGCCGTTCGTTGTAGGCTTTGAAAGGGAACTTCTGTTAAATAAAATACCTCGCTTGGCACTGAACTTTGAGCTTTATAATTTTACAGGTATTATTTATGCTCTAACAGCAACATTACACACTAACTAAAGTTTGAAAGATGGAATCGCGACAAACGGGACCTTTAAGAGACTAGGGACAACCCTTTTAGACAGACCGTTTTTTTTTCCAGTGTTGAACTTGCAAAAATGAATTTATGCTAAGCGCACCTTCACCATGAGCTTCATATCATTTGCTCAGAACGTTAAAATAGGGCCCAGAAAGTGTCATCATTCAGCTCAAAGTGTCAAATTGATAATATTCCAATCGTTAGTTAGTGTGAAGACAAAATGTCCATTCATTGAACACATTGTATTGTATGCATATTAAAAACAGTAGGCGGATGGCTTGTAAAGTTTCCATTCCTCTATCAGCATGTTACATTAATATCTTTTATTTTGAAAACGTCATGGAAAACCCATGTTTGTGCCTCGCCTCTCTCCTGGGAGCGTGAATTAGGTTGTTTTAGCCTCCTGTGGTGCCCTTCTTACATATAAATGTAAGTGTGGATCTCTGCGCCAGTGAGGTGAAAGTGATAATCACCATAATGAATTATTTATCCAGTTGAATGGGGTTTAGGGCACGCGTCCAGGACAGTCTTTATTGACTCCCGACTCTGTTAACAGTGTTGTGGCATTGTCTCATTAAACCCTCAGTCGTTTCTGTTTGTTTAACCTCTTGTTGCGTTTGCCTGAGATATGTGCGTAGGCGCTCAAGGAATCTGCGTTTGCTCAGACTCTCACAATCTGACTTTGTTCTTGTGGTCTGACTGGTTGTTCTGCCTTCCTGTACCTGCAGGCGTCAGCGTGTGTCATCTAGAATATTTCAGAAATGTCAGTAAGTAACACGTGCATGTAGACTCTAAACTCACGGTGACTGGTTTCTCCAGTTTTATAATCAGTGGTGCACATAACTCCCTTGGTCTGGTTCTCGAGGGAACACCTGGAGATGTTGCTTGGTGCCCACATTTTATGTGGCACACTTTTTCTACAAGCTGCATACATGTAAAATAACACCATTTGTACAATGTAGAAATTAAATATATCTTTGTTAAATCTGTATTTTTGAAAACTTGAAAACATTAATGCCACAGACAACAACAGCAATATTAGGCTGCTGTCACTTTAAGACCGAATGCACAGACCGAATATGCGTACAGACACGCATCCGGTTTCTTTCTCAACTGTTCACTTATAACATAGCTGAGAGAAAATTGGCAGAGATGTGTATTTTGACATACTTTTGTGCAAGTAAATGCGATTTTCCCAATGTAAATTTCACTCTATGATGGTTAAACTTAGCAGTTAAACAAGGAATCACACGTGTGCCGAACCGTTAGTCCTGGTCCTTACAGATCATGGATCAGCTGCGATCCTTTGCACCCCTAATAATTAATGAACACACTTCTCATCATGATTGATCTTACCAGAGATGGAGAAATATCCTACTCCAGTGAGTGAGTAAACGTGTCCCTGTCCCCCAAAATGTTGGTACTTAAAAGTGCTTTCCTCCACGTTTTCTTCAGTGCATTGTTCGTTTTCTTTATAATGTAAATAGACCTATAAAAACGTTTTTGTTTGAGTCCAGATCTGGTATTTTTCATAAAGGCAATGACTTGAATACACCTATTCTATTAATTCTAATTTCTGAATTAATATTGGTTTTGTGAGAACTAAAGTAAAACATGTGAAGGTGGTGTAAAAAAGATGAAGAACAGGGAGTGTGGAGCAGACGTGCTTTAAAATATTTTTCATATATAAGTCACTTTAAAATATAAAATAATTCAATAATATGGCAATGTTATTTCACAATCACATTTCAAATTGAATAACCTCATGAACACTTAAATGGATTCATAAATTCAAGACACCCCATATGGCAGATATTTTGCTATTACTAAATCGATATAGCTTTAAAATGTATATAAATTTATATTTGCAAATTATATATTCAAGATTTCCCCCAAAACAACATGAATACACACCTTTCTTTCACATATCTACACAAATCATCAAATCTTAAGCATTCCCATGGCTTCTCTGATACCTAGTGCCTATATTTTCAGTTGTATTTTCAGGATCTTGTAATAGCTGTATTGTTGGATCTGCGCTTCCTGTGCATTCCCTCTGTAAACACACAGTCATGGGTCTATTGTTTGGAAACGCCTGGATTATCCGGCGGGCCAGTGACTCACACATTGCTATTGCATGCGTTCAGTAATGAATATGCTGAGTCTTTTTTGTTATGGCAACAGTACATATGTCTACTGTTTGCTGTGATTCAGCACTTATCAGTCCATCCATTCATAATCCAAACCGCTTGCCCTATGCAGGGTCATGGGAATGGTAGAGCCTGTGCTAATGTTGGGTTATAGGTAGGGATAGCCGGTACTGTCAGACAACCATTGCATGATATTTGGAGCATGTGACAGGCGAGTGACATCAGCCTCATAATATGCTGTTGTTTATGGCGAACACAGATAAATGTCTCTAAGGCAAGCACTGATATACATCTTATAATGATAAAATATTTAAATATGAATCTTAAGGCCACCCAGAGTGTGCAATTTTAGCGTACGTGAGATTTCCGTTGTAATGTTTTGTTGTGAGAAATGTATTGATGATTTGGACTTTGAGTGGTGCTGTTTTGTTAATGACATTAGGGGGCGTTTAGCTGTACACACCATACACCATTCAGCTGTACACAATTTCAAGATCATTTTGCAATTTCTAGATATCGCATCTTGAAGAGAGGCGTACGCATGTTTTTATGTTTCAGCCTATATATCTCTATATTAATAACTGTCTGAGTAATTCTGAGTATTCAGCTGTAAACTCTCAAGTGTTGGCTTTTTTAAATATATATTGGTTATGTGTATATTCAGAATAACTTATGAGGAGCTGTCTTTTTACTATGGGTATGTCTTGATCCACTTTCCAAATCGGGGGGTGACAGGCAAGGGGTTAACCAATGAACCAGGACATGTGAGGGAGTCGCCTGTAAATGACATCATGTCTACGTTAGCCTCGGTTACTGCTTTAAATGCTGTAGAAACCATTGCAGACGAGGACAACTGCATATGGGAACGCTGTTGTTTGCAATAAACTTTGACTTGACAGACCGTTCTTGCATGTGCTTTATTAGGCAGGTGAGAAAATGTACATAAAAGTTCTCCGTGTTATGTCGCTCAACACAATGAAATATTATAATATCATCAGGACGATGGAGATACTGCAGGTCTCATACAGCCAACAAACGAACACACACAACAACAGTTCAGATAGTGTAGACCAAGTGAAACCGCATTGTGTTTCCTCACAGTTTTAGTTGGTCAAATAAACTGACCTGTACGAGTAGTTTCTCATCACTTGCGTTTAGTTTGGTAGAATTAAATCCTCATTTCTTTATATCCGCCGGGATAATAATGCATTTACTCATCCATGAACATCCTTTCCCCATAAACATTAGATCCATCAGTATGAGTCCACACTCATTCACTGCGTCATCAATCTACAGCTATGTTATTATTTTGAAGAGGTTAGAGACTCCTAGTGGCGAAAAAATACATAGTGTAGCTTTAAAAATTAATGTGTATCGCCAGATACTGATATGTTGGCAGATATATAATGCATCCCTAACAACGATAACTATATTAGCTTTATTTATTACACGGCTCTGTGAAATACTTGATTCTGATTGGTCAATCGCGCATTCCAGCGGTATGTTATTTCCAGATAACACCCGCTCATCCGGGTACGAGTTATCTTGACCGGTACTACTTCTGTGCTTAACGCTGGCGCCATCTTGTGGCTTAAACAGCCGTGGGTTACAATGGAAGACTTCAAAGCGGGTTTCCTTTATAATGTTTTTAATATGGATATTTTTCTCACACAAACGCATCGATTCGAATTAACTAAAAGGCTCTATTAACCCATCGGAGTCGTGTGGAGCACGTTATTTGACGGACAGCTGCATTTTTTATGGACTTTAAAAACAGCTTTAACTACTGCTGGGATTAACGTTAGCCTGGACTTTTTAAATATAACTCCGATTGTATTCGTCTTAAAGAAGAATGTCATATAGCTACACCTCTAATGACTTGAGGGTGAGTAAATCATAGGCTTGGTTTCATTTTTGGGTGAACTAACCCTTTCAGCATTCATTTTCAACATTTAGCAGCAATAGATAAAGGCTTAAAGCAGTTTGGAACTGTTTTTCTTCGCGGAAGCTTTGCGTAAGAGCTAATAAAATATTTAATCTCAAGACAATCTCAAGATAATTATTTTTTTGAGACTAGTAGCCGTGTAATAAGCGGCATAATGTACACCCAGCCGGTTGTTATCGCAGAATAAACCCCATAATCAGAATAATCAGAGTGATGCTCCGCTTCGCATTGGGGTCCTGATCACTCTGTCGGGGTTTATTCTGCGATAACAACCGGCTGGGTGGACATTATCCCTTGCATAAACTACTTTGCTTATTCTTAATGCGTGTTCAGTTTTTTTCCTCTGCTTCTATCCTGTTTTAGATTACTAGAGGCACTTCCTCTCAAAAAACTAAAACATCATTTCAAATCATAAAATTGTGCTAAAAGTAATCCTTATCCATCAGTTTGACAGAATGAGCAGTACAATTTCCTTCATGTTCAGACTTCAAGAGAATAACGTAACAATTGGTATTTTAATGTGACGTGGTATGACAAGAATATCTCCTGGCAAGAAGAGTTTTTATTTGCTGCTTTCTTTTCCTCCTGATTTTTTTCTCTCTTATTTTCCTTTTACAGTACAAACAGAAAACATATACTGTTTATTTGTGTTCTGGTCTCCTGATTTAATTTGTAATATATCCCAAAAATAAATCACTGGAATCAATAAGAATATCTTGCTTTTTTCCTCAAATCCCCACATCCCTTTCCAGATTTTTTTTACATGGACACTTTAAAATCTAATTGTCTTTTTCACTTTTCACTTCTAATCTCTATTAGCAGTGTTTGCTGAAATCTTTCTCAAGCAGGTAAATCTGTCAAAATGATGGAAATCACTTTGAAATATCACTCAATGTTCCAGTTAAACATTAAGGTAACGTGTTACATAATACAGGTGATATTTAAAACGGTTGTAATATTGCTGTGGAAATAATGGGGGTTATCCATGCTCTGTTGTAGTAATTTGTTAATGCTTTTAAACTTTTAAATGTCCTATTAATGTTCGATGGTTGAAAGGTGAGTAGAATAATGTTAACTCATCGTACCCAGGTTTTAAAAATGCTTGTGTTCATAGAGCAACTCTTTCGCTGATTGTTAACAGTTAGCTAGTGGCTGAAGTTACTTCCAAAATTTGGCAAAGCATTATGGGGTGCAGGGAATTGGCGGATAAATACTCAAATGCTTTAAAACAGGATTGATTTTAATTGGCTGTCAATGTTTTATCATTCATCAGCTGTAATGTTTTTCTTCTAAAAGTGATTCCAATGATATTGTTTCTGTGCCATTATCATTGTAGTTGTGATGTGGACTCTGCTATTGTTTTATATTATAAAAACGGAATTTACTGTGTAACAGAATATCACATAACTTTTCATTATTAATTTTTAATGAATAAATTACAAGTAGCCTAGATCAGGGCAATTAAATCACATCAGGATATCAGGGTTTTTCCTACATTGAACATTTTTTGGCGGGCACCAAAGCAAATTTTTATCCCGCCAAAGCCTTTTTTGATGAGTTATTGTGATTTATAAATTGATTTAGATTAGCCTACTAATGCGCGTGACTCTCTGCTCGTTCTGACACTCAGTTAACGTGCGCCCTCGTTAACTGAGTGAAGGAGAACAAGCAGAGAGCCGCGCACTCTCTCTGTCTTCAAAACCATCACCGTTCTCTCTCTTTCTCACACTCGCGCATATCAATCAAAATCAACAGAACTGACAAAATGGTAAAAGGTCTGAAGACTGAATCCGTGCGCGTTCGCACAATATTTTCTCTGAATTACTGCTGGATGTGAATTGTGCTCAAAAATCGCACCTCTTTTAAAAGACGTTTTGTACACGCAGCTGACATGAACCATACTTTCAAATAAACGGGAAAATATCCTTATGACGTGTTTTCTGTGATCAATCTTTTGCGTTGTTTTAACCGCCTGGGTTCACACATAATGTGTCCGCTTTTGTCCGATTCGGAAACTAATGACTCATTTGAACCGATTCATTTTAATGATCTGTCCAACACTGAACTCACGAATCGGTGTGTAATAATTTACTCTCAACACCTCTGAAATGAGAATTAAGTGTGCTTACCCCATTAAACAAGAGGGGTTAGTAAGAATTAGTCTTAATAATCCACGGTATTTTCATGTATTTATATTGATAATGTGTAGTAAATTAGCTACCACAAAAACAAAAAAAAATGTTTAGACTGGAATAAGGTGAAAGCAGAACAATGCAAGTTAAATTGTTTATGGCAGAGAATTAGACTATTTGTTATTACATTTTTAATGCTGCTTTTTAATAATTGTTGCCAAAATAATGAATCATTAAACCATGCAAACTGTGTAAAAATGAGGAACTAAAGAAACAAACATCAAGACATCATACATAATGAGATATCAAAATTAGATGAGCAACAAAAAGCAAAAAAAAAGAAAAACGTTTGCATTTATTTTACATTTATTGTCAGTATTGGGCTCACAGATCACGTTGGTAGGTACTTTTACTGTTGGGGTGTGTGTGTGCGTGCATGCGTGTGTGTGGATGACTATGACTGGTCAGCCACCACCGAAGACCATTTCTGACCCAGGAAAAACCCTGGATATGGACTTGTTTCTGTGAATATTAAACTGCAAGAAGACTGTTTGAATATGAATCCTACGTGTTCTGCGTGTCTCTGTGTGAATTAATGACACAGACGTGTGAATACGTTTATTACACACACACAGAGTCACAGCTGGTTTGGGCAAAAACTCTGATTAACATGGAAAATATACATATTTATCATGGTGTAATGTTGTGTCTGGTAAGGGGTGGGCATTGGTGACATACACCCATTAATAACCACATAAACAAAAAAACAAAATAAAACAAAAAAACTCACCAGAACACCCTAACAAGCACACATAGAAATGCCCTGGCAATCAACCACCAGTATGTGTAAATAAATAATAGTATGATGTCCCTCATGTGTTTGTTTGCATGTCTGTTTGAGTGCGCAAATATAAGCAGAGAGATTCAGGGGTGAAGTTGCTTCCATCACAAAAAATAGCAGTTTTATCAAATACATTTGTTTGTGAGACTGACGCCATGTCTCTTCTCTTTGGTATGCGGTTTATGTATTTTGGAGGCAGTTATGAAACCTTGTGTCAGTGTGTTATCTCCTCCATCACTAAATACACACACACACTTGTGTTTACCAGTCCACTTGGGTCGAGCCATGAGGGTGGTGAGCTTTGCTTTGGCGAGACAGTGTTTCCATGAGCAAATCACTTTCAATACTTTTGCATTTTTGGCTCAGTATCAACAAGACATTACAAACTCTGCTGTTCTGGATGAAAATGGAAGAATCTGTCTAATGAAGTGCATTCCTAAAGGAGGAGCTCACCCAAAAATGAAAAACTCTGTAACCATTAATCACGTCGTTCCAAACCCATATGAATTTGAAGAATGTTACAGTGACAAATTAAGTGACTTCATAAGATTTTAAATGTATTACACATAAGTCATATGGACTAGAAATTGTATAGAAATAAAGCAGCATAATCTGAATGCCAAACATCTCCTTTTGTGTTCTACACAAGCAAAAAAGTACTGGACCGACGCAATTATATTATGGCATAGGCTATGTTTTTGAGTGAACTTCCTTTTAACGTGTCAAAATTATGACATTTGAGAACTCATCTTTAAATGGGTCAGGATCTAATCAGGATCTATCATCTGATCGACAGGCAGATGATACATTTTGATGCATTCTTTTAGTTTTACTCTTGTGAAGTCTCCTGGAGAAATTCCTCTAATTTCTTAAACATTTTTAATGACATTTAGGGACTTTTGGCCTTTATCATTTGGATAGCAGCCTGCAAACTCATGTCAGTGACAGAATAATGGCAGGATGTGAAGAACCTGGTCAGGTTTTGTTTTGGCAAGCGATGCGAGGTGTAGGTTTTCTTGGCTCAACTTCAAGAGAGAAACATTTACCCCATTAATCCAGAGAGAGCACTGACAAAACACTGTGCATTTCTAATGATTCAAGAAGGTGCTTTGGCTGCAAAAACAAAATGATTTGCAGAAGATGGTCATCATTCAAAACCCATGAATATTTTTGTATTTTGTGAACTGCTCACAGTGTAGAAAAAATAGCTTTGAAATACTACGTCCCAAAATATGATTTCTCATTTAAACATGTTGAGGGCATTGTTAGTCACATCATGGTATATGATTTTATGATACAGAATTACTATTGGGCCTACCTTCTTGCATATCTATTTTGCCCGAGGTAGGTTTATATTGGGCAATTATTTCAAATGACCCCTAGATGTAGCTCAGATCAGTGTTTTGAACGTGTTGGAAAAAACCACCAAAAAAGTATGTCACTTTTGTGAAATTTTACAAATACATATTTTTTTCAACGCATGTTCTGAGTTCATGGAAAATGTAAGAACTAAATTTTAATCAAAAGGCAGGAAAAATGTCCATCTTATGAAAAAGAATATTTTATTAATATGAATCTGCTTTTTCTTAATGTTATTTTCTTGAATCTTGGTGTAAGCTTAAACATCCAGATAAAACATCCTCAAATTTGTTCAAATAAAATAAAAAAAGCCTAAAACTTTTAGAAATCGAATCGACCAATGACTCTAAACTGCTCAGTTTCCTTATAAATAATAGTGACTTGCTTGCATTTATTTATTTATTGTTCATATTTTTTTCCATTAAGTTATTTCTGCAAAGCTTAGACAGTAGAAAGTCATTTGTCCAAAATTCAGCTCCAGATAACACAATTTATTGTAACTGGAAGCTTGTTGGGCCTTGCCAGTTGAGAGAAAATATAAATGATGACCTTTCACAACAATTTCCTTATGCCAACAATATTTCATTCAGATTGTCATCATCTCAGGACAATGTTTGCATATCTGACCAGTTATATCTGGAGTTATTTACACCAGGATCAGCATTTATTTTTTTAATGATTGTTATTTTATTTTTATTAGTTTTAGGATTATGATTATTATGTATTATTATATTTATTCAGAAACATATGGCATAGGGATGAGTCGCGTTTTTTGAATATTAAATTAGTTGATTTATTTATAGAATATCGAATGGGTTGTGCGATTATCGTCCTACCAGTAACTTACATTACCTATATGTTTTCGGTGCTGATATGGTGGGGATGCATTCATTTTAGGATTGTCCTTTTTATATTTTAGACATTAATGAAATAATTAAAATAAACTATGAGATGCGATGCACAACACCAGAGCAGCAGCAGTGAGCGTTCCTGGAGCGCATCTGCAAGAGTTACGGCCTTTACACCTGCTCACTTCATTCGTTTTTTTCTGATCAGATTTCTATCCGATTGTGAAAAGATCAGGAGTAAATGCCTTTCTAACATTCTTTCGAGATGGTTTAATATCCGACCACTAATACAAATCAATTCTACTGCGGTGTTGAGCTGATGAATAAAATGCAGCTCATATCTGTTGCTTTCGTTGATGTGAACTCTGTTAAATAAGCATATAGTGCAGGATTTAAAGATCGTATTTATATAAATTTAGCCTAGCGGAGAGGTGTAAGGTAAGACATGTTTTTTAAAAAAACTTTTATTTAGTTTAAAAGTAGATTGTATAGCCCGTTTCGTTTGCGAGCGCCGTTGCGAGCATCATCAGCCCATGCCTCAACATGTCAATTTTTTTTTTTTTACTGTGGTGGTGATAGTAAACACATAAACTACTATTTTACATTTAATCATTTAGCAGACGCTTTTATCCAAAATGACTTACAAAAAAGGGGAGAGTAATAGAAGCAACGGAACAGACAAGGCCAAAAACCTGTAAGAGCTGTAAGAAATCTCAATTAATTAGCACAATACACAACAATTTTTTTTTTTTTTTTTTTTTTTTTTTTAAGACAGACATCTACAACAAAAACTCACGTCCGCAAAGTGCCGAACACTGGATTTCGATAGCTATGATAGCTACAACCCATTACTATTGTGACATGCTTGAAGTGTTTTATATCTATTGACTTTATTACAGGCAAGGCAAGTGTTGATTTGAGAGGCTAAATTGATCAAACGCGGTTAACTCACTGTCGGCCGCTGTCCGCATGCTCGTCATTTTAAAAAACAAAAACTTTAATTTAACAAACAAAACATGCTCCAAACAATTTTCTAAATTCATTTAATAAAGAAATGAAACAAATTATAACTACTTTGACATGAAAAGCAAAACTGACCTATTTTAGTGGCTGAATGTGGAGGATTTGAACTGTGTGATGATGGACAGGGCAGTTTAATCGGTGATGGGATGGTCGTAACTAAGCGACAGAGTCAGTTAAAGATGACGAAGTAGTCCCGAAGCTTGCATACTTTTCTGCTTCAAACTCAAAATTATATACTTTTTCGTCACAAAAAGAGTACATACTTTTAGGACGCAGTATAACCAGTGGTGGAGGAAGTACTGGATCTCAGTACTTAAGTAAAAGTACAAGTAACCAGAAATATATTTACTTTAGTAAAAGTAGAAGTACTACAACGACAACCCTACTTAAGTAAAAAGTACCTGATTTTAAATGTACTTTAAGTATTAAAAGTAAAAGTACTTGCATAAAAATGTATTCTCTTAATGTCTAATTCTAATAATTAAAAAGAAGAAAACAGTATGAGCGGTGGCATTTTAATTGAGTTAGTTTTGGGTTAATGTAATTGTTCTTACCATCTGTTGCCTAGTTAACATTCTGACTTACAATTCTGGTTATCTGCAAAGTTAAATGTCTTTTTTCTGAAGCAACATTCTCATCAGCTTTGATGTATTTAAATCTTCATATTTATGATATTTTTACCTTTTATAAAGGACATTTTCCCCTAATCTTATTAAATATAGGCTTTGCTTCAGCTTTCCCTTTATATTCTTAAATTTGATTAATAAATTAAATTAGAATAAGATACATTAGGGTTGTTACCAATCAAATTAAATAATTAACACTGAAAAAATTATAACTGCACTAAATAATGCTATGAGATTGTTTTAACTAAAAAAAGTTAACTAAACCACCAGTAGATGGCGGCAGGTGAATCCTTATGAGAGAGTCATTGAGTCGATTCGTTCAAACGGCTGATTCGTTCATAAATGAGGCAGCCGTTTATGAATAGGGCATTGAATCTTTGATTCAGTAACGCACTGTTGCTGTGCGATACGTTATGGTTCGGATGTGGAAATCTGATCTTGGAAATATTTTCGCTGCTGAAATAGAACAAAAGCAATAAAGCAATCAATAAAATGTAAGTGACTTGATGTTAATTAATTGTTTATGGAACTGTCAAATGAAATCAGTGTCACATTTTCTGTCGTGATGATATTCAGGAAAACTACACTCGTTGGTCGTGTCATGTGATGTTTTTTTTAACTGTTATAAAATATAAAAACTAAACATTTTGAATTTTTAATGCAGTATGTTACTGAGTTTCTTTGTGTGAGCGGGGCTAATTTGTTTCCATTTCTCCTCGAGAGGCTGCGCGAGCCTCAACAGCGCAACCGTCAATTCATTAGCCTATAACGTACATTATTATTATTTTCCGGGTGAGCCTTAATCTCGAGCCCTGAAACTGATCAGAAAATGTAACGAAAATGTATTGAAACGTTGTAGAAATGTAGTGGAGTAGAAAGTATAATAATTGCTGCAAAATGTAACGAAGTAAAAGTAAAAAGTATTCACTACTGATCCTACTTAAGTAAAGTACAGATACGTGAAATATGTACTTAAGTGACGAAGTATTTGTACTTCGTTACATTCCACCACTGAGTAGAAGTAGGCGAATTGGGACGCTGCATCGGAATTGATTGGATGGTTGTGGTTTGCTATTGGTTGATCTCATGTGAGAGACAGGTTGCCCCGCCCTTCTGCCAGTAAACACATCATCAGAGAAGTATATATACTGCAGTATTCCCTATATTATATATAATGCAGCTTTGATTTCCTGGTGACTTTAAACTTATATGAGTCATGAAGTCCGTTCCTGAGAACTATGATGACTGGGCCAAATAATCTTGAATAAACGGGATCAATGTGACATTGTTCTGTGATCTGAATAACCGGGAAACGTCCTGTGTTCTCTCATACACTAGCCACCTTTTCCTGTTTATGTGAAATGAGTCTCAACTGCGTTCTTCTGCGTCTGAATTTGCAAGAAATCTTGGTTACACTTTATTTTTAGGTGTCCGTGTTACAGTGGAATTATATATTTAAGCACTGAGTAATGATAGTTAACAACATGTATTAACTATAGGGTCAGGGTTACTAAAGGGTTAGGGTGTGGTTTGGATGTGATTATGCACAATTTATAGGAACTAAATGTAGTATGTTTAACAAGGACACTGTAAAATAGTGTTACTGAAATCTCTCCTGCATAAAACCATCTTAAGTTGAATGTCTTTTCCCTCCACAGATAATGATTGAGTTTTGCGCCGGAGGTGCGGTCGATGCCACCATGTTAGGTAAGACCCCCACTATACTCCCCCCCCTCGCATAACTCACTTTTTCCTTGAAGTTTAAACAGGATATTGCATTATTTTGAATGTTTTCTGAATGAGCCAGTCAAGGTCACTCAGAGTTCATTGCCTTTGGTTACACCGCTTTGCCTCGTGAACCAGAGTTAGATTATGAAGAGGTCATGCTGTACAACTAGACGTGCATGCATGTGAATTTAACTTTATAAAACGGAGTATTTTCATTTTTAGGAGAACATACTCATTAATAGTCTTAAAACCTTTCTATTTTAAGACATGAAACAGAAGTGCAGGGATCACACTCTTTCTGTGTGTGTCAGAACGCGAGACTGCAAGTTGTTGTTTTTCATAAGTTATTGCGTTTAATAACTATTTTTAACGTCAAGCAAGTAACATAAGTAACAGTCTTGTTCCCAGTCTATACTCTGTTACATGTGTCAACCTAAAACATACACTTTTTCACAATGTTGAAGTAGCCTATTCAAATCTTTTAGATATTGCGTGCCGTTGCGATATGTATATTTGAAATATTTTGATAATTTCGATATATTGTGCAGTCTTAAAATATATGCAGTTGAACATTTTTTACTTCATGTAAGACATTATTTACCTCATTAAATACGGCTCTTATGTGAATACTCCACAAAATTGGCGTTTTGGCAGAATTCTGTGTATTATATTATTTTTATTATATATTATATTATATTATATTATATTATATTATATTATATTATATTATATTATATTATATTATATTATATTATATTATATTAATGAGCTAATAGATAATGGATAACTGCTTGCCACAATAATTATCACTCATGCCACTGTCCTCGCCCCGTTCTCGCAGGCCCTCGGCATCGACTGCTTTCCTCAATTATATTAAATGATATGATATTAATAATTTAATAATTTGTTAAAAAAAATAAATTAATCTCACATTTTTCTGTAAGTCATCACGATTACTCACACACAACATTAAAGTTTTTTTTATATATTTTATATTGTAATAATTTCACATTTAACGCCTATATTTTAAATTATTTGCTGTAATGGCATCATTTTATGAAAGAAGTCCTGTATCACCGATACTAATACTGCGACTGATAGCTCAATTTTAGCCATTCAGCATTACAGTATAATTAAACACTATAAGTTTTAACATTTATTAGGCTTTAAAAAATACTAATGTTAGAAACTTTTAATTTAAGTGAACTTAAAATGGCCCATGTAAGATTTTCTGGTAGGCCTAATAGTTAGGAAATATACAGAAATAGAAGTAGTTATCAAATACTTCACTGCGTGCATTAATGCGTTAATTTTGACAGAATTTATTATATATTATATTATATTTTATTATATACATTCTATCAGTTTTTTTTTTTTTAATTTATGAGATTGTCTGATCTGAAGAGTTTGGTTTGTTTGTGTCTGTAGAGTTGGACCGGGGTCTTCAGGAGCCTCAGATCCGGGTGATCTGTAAACAGATGCTGGAGGCTCTTCAGTATCTCCACAGCATGAAGATCATCCACAGAGACCTGAAGGCTGGAAATATTCTCCTCACACTGGACGGAGACATCAAGCTAGGTTTGTATATGAACAGATCGGTCAGATTGATAGCCTGACCCACATCAACCCACATCAAGATGTTTGGTCTGAAAAACTCCCCATTGACAGCTCAATCCGAGGGGCGGGATAAACGGTTGTCTTTCAAACTCCCTCTGCACGCGATAGGATACAGTACACAACCAACCAGAGCAACGAAGGTGAAACAGAGCTATTTGACAGATTAAACATTCCCCGTATCCGGTCGGCAAAACTCCGAACACATCTTCCCTTTTTAAGAATGACCTCAGTGCCGTTCTTTGTTCTTTTCTCAGAGAAAAGCTTAACTCCAAGTCTTTCAGAGTCGCAGTCAAAGCTGATTCGAAAGACCGCCGTTCGCCAGTTTCTGTGTTTACTAGAAGCACGCAAACGCAACTCGCGTCATCATTATGGACCCGCCCACCGACTATACACGATGTGATTGGCCCGGCAAGAGTTTGGCGTTTACAGCTCAGAAGGGTATTGAGAGTTGCTAGACGACACTCGTGGGCAGATTAGATTTGCTGCTGCTAGGGTGCGTCTAGATTTCTAGGCTAGTTTTAAGGGTTAGTTCACCCAAAAATGTAAATTCTGTCATTAATTCTTCTCCCTCATGTGGTTGGACACCCGTCAGACCTCCCTTCATCTTCACACACAGATGAAGATATTAGTGTTGAAATCCGATGGCTCAGAAAGGCCTTCATTGACACCAATGTCATTTCCTCTGCCAAGACCCATAAAGGCACTAAAGACGTCGTTACAAAGCCCATCTCACTACAGCGGCTCTACAATCATTTTACGAAGCCACAAGAAGAGTTTTTGTGCGCAAAATAAATAAATAACGACTTATATAGTGATTGGCCGATGAATCAGCGCATCGATTCATGATTTGGATCGCGTGCCAAACTGCTGAAATGACATGACCTTGGCGATCCGAATCATAAATCGATACACTGATTCATAACCGTTCAAATCTTTGTTTTGAAATCGGCCCATCACTATATAAGTTGTTTTTTAGTTGGGGTTTTTTTGCACAAAATCTCTTCTCATGTCTTCATGAAATGATTGTAGAGCCGCTGTAGTGAGATGGGCTTTGTAACGACGTCTTTAGTGCCTTTATGGGTCTTGAGAGAGGAAATGACATTGGTGTCAATGAAGGCCTTTCTGAGCCATCGGATTTCAACACTAATATCTTCATCTGTGTGTGAAGATGAACGGAGGTCTGACGGGTGTCCAACCACATGAGGGAGAGGAATTAATGACAGAATTTTCATTTTTGGTTAAACTAACCCTTTAAAGTAGGCCTGAAACAGAAGCTGTGATAATCTTTTCCCCCCTATTGTGACATACATCAGCGAAAAGAAAAATCTAGGCCATGACTTGATGGGTGTAAGAGGGACGGGAAGTTTTGGAGGAAGGTTTCATACCGGCTGTTGTCAGACTCCTTTGTGCAAACAAAAATCTCATTGGATTAATACAATTAATGACAAAAGGAATTTTTGTAAACATAAACTGATATTTCCTACTGGCTTCACCAGCAAAATATATAAATATCTCGCTTAAACATTTTTGGGGTGAAAGTACTAACATGCCGAAGACTTTTGCACAGTGTTGTACACCGATCAGGCATAACATTATGACCACCTTCCTAATATTGTGTTGGTCCCCCTTTTGCTGCCAAAACAGCCCTGACCCGTCGAGGCATGGACTCCACTAGACCTCTGAAGGTGTACTGTGGTATCTGGCACCAAGATGTTAGCAGCAGATCCTTAGATGCTCGATTGGATGGAGATCTGGGGAATTTGGACCTCAAACTCGTTGTGCTCCTTAAACCATTCTTGAACCATTTTTCCTTTTTGGCAAAATGCAACAAACTGTGATGTATTCTGACACCTTTCTATCAGAACCAGCATTAACTTATTGAGCAGTTTGAGCTCCAGTAGCTCGTCTGTTTGATCAGATCACACAGGCCAGCCTTCGCTCCCCACATGTATCAATGAGCCTTGGACGCCCATGACCCTGTGGCCGGTTCTCCATTGTTCCTTCCTTGGAGCACTTTTGATTAGGGGTGTGCACGAATATTCGAATAGTCGAATATTCTATCTGTAATTAACATTCGAAAGCTAAAAATACTATTTGAATTTTACTGCGTTGATTTGCTGGCTGTAAATGCAGTGGATCTATGAGAAATCCCTCTAAATCTCGCAGTTATAACTAAATCCACTGCGTGGCGCTGTGGAGCGGGTAAATAAGTTGAGTGTATTTGATCCCAATGTCGTCGTCTGCCTCGCGATGTGTTTGGAATTACTTAGATGACAATTGAAAATGATCTTACAAAATGGGGTTACTTTTGATAAAATCAGTTAATGAAACTGGGTTATCATAATATCTACTCCAGAACAACGAGAATCACATGACATCCAAACACCAGCCGAAGGGGGAAAAAGCATCACTGCGTTCTCGAGTGCGGGTAAGCACATCTGCACCCCGAGTGAGGGCCAGATATATTATGATACCATTAGCAACAATGTTCTCGAGACAACTGCTTCCTTTAAGTTTCGTCGAGGGTTTAAAGCCCCACTTGGCTACTTTTGCTCTCGGGGTCCCCCTACAGTTTGGAAAAAATAATGTCCTCAACTACTGTCGTAAGCTCTGTAATCCTACAACAGGGGATGCCATCGCGCGTGCATTTGTTGACATGACAACCCTGATAGCCCTGAACTAGTGATGCGCGGGTCGTCTCATAACCCGCGGACCCCGTATGTCTATTTAATGGTCGCAGGTGCGCGGCGTGTTGTAAAAATATATACAGTGGTGCGGTGCGGGCCAAATAACTTAATAAAAGCGTCCCGCGGGTCGGTGCAGCAATAACAGTTCCCCTGAAAACTGCAAGAGGAGTTCTTCTGGCGTCGCGTGTGAAATGTCTTCATCCCAGGTAACGTTACAGTCAGTGGCATATGTTTCAGCATGTCATATGGATATAATTTCATGGGTTTTGTTTTTTTCAAACGCCAAATAATCACGATACTCACGTTTACAAGCCAGCGTCATTATAGTAGTCTATTGGTTAGCGTTTTACAGTATCTATATGATACTTCAGTTCAATGTTTGAGTGGTAGCTCACCATAACAAGCATGACAGCATCGGTGGGGCACGCCTCCTTCAGCTCACGCCGACGAGCAAACGCTGGTCACATGTTGATCCTCGTCCTGCCTTTAATCACATCATTTTTTCATTTCCTCTTATTGCTTTCCTCCAACAAAACCTTTTCTTTCTTATTTGTCTCTGCTGCTTCGGACATGACTATATTATCCGATGAACAAAGTTGGGCTCGCACGTCCGAATGTAAGGAAGTGTGTGTGTGTTGGTGGAAGTGACGTATATGCCGTAAAGCAGTCGAATTTTGTAGTTCTTTTCTTTTTCTCGGGTTACTACCCGAAACCTGAAGTTTAAAAGTACGATTAAAAACGATACAGACCCCATCAGGCTATGGCAGACGTGTCATTCAACCTATTGTAAGTCGATTTATCATCACAAGAGTCTTAAAAAATATATTATGAAGGTTGAAAAGTTACCTAGTGCTGCTTTAAGAACAGAAAACACAATTAAAGTGCTTCACTTAAACTTCACTTAACCGTTATCTTTGTCTTCGCAACGTCTGTCATTGGCACGTTTTCTCACCCGATAATATCATCATCCAATATTATCGTTTCTCTCAACATGAAAATGAGAAACAATACAAACAGGACAACCATAACTTATACTGACTCGTGTGTGTGTGTGTGTGTGTGTGTGTGTGTGTGTGTACGTTCTGCACAATATAACATGGCGATCTGATTTCTTAGTGGGGTTTTTTTCCGCTCGCGCTGCTTGAACTTATAATGCTTTTGTTCTTTAGGCATTTTTTTTTTTTACACATACTGTTTAATGTTTTAAAACCATATATAATGTAAGCGTGTTGTGTACATTGCCTAATCATTAGCTTGCTCAGAAATGGTGACGACATGTTGATAAAAAAAACGTCTCTCTTATTTTCTCAAAATACCTAATTTAAATGAACGAATATTCGAATATTCGATTTTTATGAACCCAAATATTCGAATACAATATTTTGGGAAAATGCCCATCCCTACTTTTGATAGATACTGGCCACTGCAGACCGGGAACAGCCCACAAGAGCTGCAGTTTTGGAGATGCTCTGACCCAGTCGTCTAGCCATCACAATTTGGCCCTTGTCAAACTCACTCAAATCCTTACGCTTGCCCATTTTTCCTGCTTCTAACACATCGATTTTGAGAACAAAATGTTCACTTGCTGCCTAATATATCCCACCCACTAACAGGAGCCGTGATGAAGCGATAATCAGTGTTATCACTTCAACTGTCAGTGGTCATAATCTTTTGCCTGACCGGTGTATTATTCACTGCTGCATTTGCATTAGGTATGCGACTGTAATGCCTTAAAATGCTGTCAAGTAGGCAGCTCACTTGGTTTTGTAACGGAGCTGAAGTGTGACCTTTGGTTGAGCGTCGTGTCTTGTGTCTGTGCTGTAAGATCTCTTACTAATTCTTATGACCTCTCTCACACCCTCTCTCTCACACACACACACACACACACACACACACACACACACACACACACACACACACACACACACACACACACACACACACACACACACACACACACACACACACACAGACACACACAGCCACACACACACACACACACACACACACACACACACACACACACACACACACACACACACAGACACACACAGACACACACACACACACACACACACACACACACACACACACACACACACACACACACACACACACACACACACACACACTATTGTTGTAGGTTCTGTTTTATAGTACCACAGTTTGCCAAGAGCTGACTTACAATATTTCCTTACACTTCTCTGCTCAAGTCTCATTGGATTTAGTAATTCAATGAGAGAATTGTTTCCTCTGAATGGTGCTTAGCATCTAACCGAATGTGGCTTCATTGTGTGTTGGTTAATGGCAGCCCAGAATGTCAGGCCAAGAGTTTCTGGCCTTTACTACTTCCTGTGGGAGAAACTTTAAACAAGCTCATTTGTTTCAGATGCTGGTCCTCCGCACATCTCTGGGGAGTCTTCGTCTGTCATAGCTGACACACACATACAGCTCTGGAAAAAATGAAGGGACCACTTAACATTAAGAAATCAATGTTAAGTGGTCTCTTAATATTTTCCAGAGCTGTATGTGTCCAATTCCTGCATTTGCTATCCAGTCAATTTAGAGTCCATTTTCCCCCCTGATCCTTACTGGGAAAATCAATAAGCAGCTATGTTGAACATAATGTACAAAAAAGTAGTATTTAATTTATCAAAGATGCAGTAAAAACAACTTGTATTGTAAATTATTATTAGTATTTGAAATAACATGATAAAACAAAGATAAATTTAATAACTATATTGTACTCTTAATAACAATAACAGTACTTTTTGATTAATCAAAAGGTTTTAATATATCAAAAGGACCTGTAAAGCATGTATAATGCTATAAAATATTAACATTTTATTTAAATGCTCAAAGAATCACAGTTTCCACAAATGTATTACACAGTACAACTGTTTTCAACATTGATAATAAGCTCCTCATATCAGAATGATTTCTATAAGGATCATGTGAAACTGAAGACTGGAGGAATGATGATGATAACTTCAGCTGTGATCACAGGAATACATTACATTACATGCTTAGAAAACAGTTCTTTTAAATTGTGATAAAATGTCACTGTTTTCACTGTATTTTTGATTAAATGAATGCAGCCTTGGTGAGCAGACGAGACTTAATAAATTTACCAATTCCAAACTTTTGAATGTTAGATTATCCATCCTAGGAGAATCTATAATAGTGTAACATGGTGATTTTGGGGTTCTATAATTCAAATTATACAATAATTCAGTCCTCATTTTTACATCACTACATTACACGTCATATTACAGCCTCCAAAACCCTAAATCAAGTGTTGACTACAAAAAAGGCTTTTGTCAAAAAAAAATGTAAACTGTAAAAAAACTTCAA
The DNA here is from genome assembly GCF_024679245.1 of Pseudorasbora parva. Taxonomy (NCBI): domain Eukaryota; kingdom Metazoa; phylum Chordata; class Actinopteri; order Cypriniformes; family Gobionidae; genus Pseudorasbora; species Pseudorasbora parva. The sequence goes on along the minus strand of NC_090189.1, from coordinate 39,040,606 downwards.
CTGATTTTTTTTTTTTTTGTTACAGCGGATTTTGGAGTATCTGCAAAAAACACCAAAACTCTCCAAAGACGAGACTCTTTTATTGGGACTCCATATTGGTAAGTGCTAAAAATTTACTGTTTAACCACATTAACATTTTCCCCAATTTCTCAGATCTGTAATGTCGCTAAAATCTGTAATGCTAAATTATAATTACATACAAGATCAAATATTATTGATGCACATAAGTTTATTTAATAATCAACACTCAAATAATATTATATAAACATTTAAATTGCACATAAGGCTGTTTGATTACTTTTTAATGATACAATTATGTTGTTAAATATGAAGCATTTAAACAGGGCCTGCAATAACTTGTTTTCGTGACGGATTATTTAAACATTAAATAATGAAGACAACAGATTATTATAGGTAATATGCTCCTCTCTAGAGTTTTTTTTCCAGCTGGACATTGAATGGCTTTCCTGAGGTAAATGTATTGATTCGTGACATATTGATTTATTGACTTTCAGTGATTAAATAAGACATTTCTGTAAGTTGAATGTTTCTTTGATCATACCTTCTGATGTTCATTCATGTTTATTTCATGCTATAGACCCTTTTACTGTTTGTATACAATGATGACGTAGCAATGTATGCGCGCGCATTTTGGCAACAAGCTGTGGCGAGACTCAGCAGCATGTCAAGCTACGTGAGCGGATTAAGCAACACAAACCGAGAAGGTTATTTTAAAAAGTTGACTTTATCAAATGGTATTCGGCTACCAGATCTGTGTACTATAGTAGAGTGGATAGAAGACGTTAGCAGATGGCCAGATATACAGTGGTCGGATATACAGTCTTGTTCAAAATAATAGCAGTACAATGTGACTAACCAGAATAATCAAGGTTTTTCGTATATTTTTTATTGCTACGTGGCAAACAAGTTACCAGTAGGTTCAGTAGATTCTCAGAAAACAAACAAGACCCAGCATTCATGATATGCACGCTCTTAAGGCTGTGCAATTGGGCAATTAGTTGAAAGGGGTGTGTTCAAAAAAATAGCAGTGTGGCATTCAATCACTGAGGTCATCAATTTTGTGAAGAAACAGGTGTGAATCAGGTGGCCCCTATTTAAGGATGAAGCCAACACTTGTTGAACATGCATTTGAAAGCTGAGGAAAATGGGTCGTTCAAGACATTGTTCAGAAGAACAGCGTACTTTGATTAAAAAGTTGATTAGAGAGGGGAAAACCTATAAAGAGGTGCAAAAAATGATAGGCTGTTCAGCTAAAATGATCTCCAATGCCTTAAAATGGAGAGCAAAACCAGAGAGACGTGGAAGAAAACGGAAGACAACCATCAAAATGGATAGAAGAATAACCAGAATGGCAAAGGCTCAGCCAATGATCACCTCCAGGATGATCAAAGACAGTCTGGAGTTACCTGTAAGTACTGTGACAGTTAGAAGACGTCTGTGTGAAGCTAATCTATTTTCAAGAATCCCCCGCAAAGTCCCTCTGTTAAAAAAAAGGCATGTGCAGAAGAGGTTACAATTTGCCAAAGAACACATCAACTGGCCTAAAGAGAAATGGAGGAACATTTTGTGGACTGATGAGAGTAAAATTGTTCTTTTTGGGTCCAAGGGCCACAGGCAGTTTGTGAGACGACCCCCAAACTCTGAATTCAAGCCACAGTACACAGTGAAGACAGTGAAGCATGGAGGTGCAAGCATCATGATATGGGCATGTTTCTCCTACTATGGTGTTGGGCCTATTTATCGCATACCAGGGATCATGGATCAGTTTGCATATGTTAAAATACTTGAAGAGGTCATGTTGCCCTATGCTGAAGAGGACATGCCCTTGAAACGGTTGTTTCAACAAGACAATGACCCAAAACACACTAGTAAACGGGCAAAGTCTTGGTTCCAAACCAACAAAATTAATGTTATGGAGTGGCCAGCCCAATCTCCAGACCTTAATCCAATTGAGAACTTGTGGGGTGATATCAAAAATGCTGTTTCTGAAGCAAAACCAAGAAATGTGAATGAATTGTGGAATGTTGTTAAAGAATCATGGAGTGGAATAACAGCTGAGAGGTGCCACAAGTTGGTTGACTCCATGCCACACAGATGTCAAGCAGTTTTAAAAAACTGTGGTCATACAACTAAATATTAGTTTAGTGATTCACAGGATTGCTAAATCCCAGAAAAAAAAAATGTTTGTACAAAATAGTTTTGAGTTTGTACAGTCAAAGGTAGACACTGCTATTTTTTTTAACACACCCCTTTCAACTAATTGCCCAATTGCACAGCCTTAAGAGCGTGCATATCATGAATGCTGGGTCTCATTTGTTTTCTGAGAATCTACTGAACCTACTGGTAACTTGTTTGCCACGTAGCAATAAAAAATATACTAAAAACCTTGATTATTCTGGTTAGTCACATTGTACTGCTATTATTTTGAACAAGACTGTATAACGTTATGTATTTAGTTGAGAAACCGAGCGTGTCCACCCGAGACAAGCATATAAATCACTGGATGCTTATGAATACGTTGTCTGTGGGCATGTACAGAATGTCCAATACAATTTTCCACATTTATTCTTATTCTTCACACAGACATACATTTATCCTTTTCCTTACATTTTATGTTGTTATTGATTCGTATGTGTCGACACACTTCTGTTTAAAGTTTAATTTTGTAATGTTATAGTACTTTAATAGCAACTATGTTGCTTGCATACATTTCTTAGATGGTTATTTTGCAATTAAACTATTAATAAAATCATTACAAATGAAATTGATAAGTACTGTGATTATTGATATGATAATCTGGGGGTGGGGGGTACATTATACACACCAGTGGCAGCCAATGTTGGGAGGTTTATTATAAAGCATTAAGTTTCAAGTGCAGTAAGTGTTTTACAAATGTAATTTTTTTTATGCGAGTATTTTTTATGTCCTCGTTCCAATCAATGCGTTTAATCGCCTGCAGCCACAGGTACCGCCTGTTCTTCTGAAACGGCAGTGATCCTGTCTGAGTCCTATAAAACTTAAGCCTTTTGGTGGAATAGCGATTAGTGCAACCGAAAACGCAACAGCCAGACATTTTAATGCTGGGAAACCGTTTTGATAAACTTTCGGAGTTGCTAACACGTAAGAAAAAACTAAGCAACAACACCACTTCCGTTGCCAAAATGCACGCACAACTCTTTGATCACGTGGGCTGTAAAAGGGTCTATAACAAGTAGTAAAGAAGATGAGATGATCAGTTCATGTGCTGCTTGAACTGAAACATCTCCAGCCGTCTGCCACGCCACATTTAGCCTTCATGTAAACACTATATTGGGATTCATCAGTCAAAATGATTTCATTCCAGTTAAAACATTCAGTTTACGCGGTCAAAACGGGCCATCAGAGAAGCATCTCAAATTGTTTTGGTTAATTATTTAATTCATTCATTCCCTTCAAAGTGGCCAAAACATGAATTTTCAGGTCAATATCTTTGGTTGTTGACATTTCAGTGCATCACTACAAAATATAATTATAGGAAACATAATTAGAATGAAGGATTACAGGTTTTGTCATATCCCACAGGATCTTAAAGCAATCATTAACTAAATTTCACTTTAAAAGTCCTGTTATAAAATATCTGTCTTACCTTTGTCCTTCCTCTGGGTGCACGCACGCACACACACACACACACACTCACACACACAATATATATGGCGGTTTTTCTCCATGGTATTGATGTGAAAATGCTAAGTGTCTGTTGGGAATGTATTTGAAAGCTTTTGCTGTGGTCTAACTGGCTCTACAGTGGAACATTTCTGATGTACCTGCTCTGATATTTCTTGTCTGTTCAGGATGGCTCCTGAGGTTGTGATGTGTGAGACCATGAAGGATGCTCCATACGACTATAAAGCCGACATCTGGTCACTGGGCATCACGCTGATAGAGCTGGCTCAGATAGAGCCGCCCCACCATGAGCTGAACCCCATGAGGGTCCTGCTAAAAATTGCCAAGTCTGAGCCGCCCACCCTGGACCAGCCTTCCAAGTGGTAAGCCACAAAGCCGGGGGGGGCATGGGAGTGACCGCCCACGATTTTGGTGACCTACTTCATTACTATAAGATTCCTGTTCTCCCAATATGGCTTTTTTGTTAGATTTATAGCGTTTGACATTTCTAGGATATAAAGGAATGGCCATTGAATGTTATTTTATCACAGTATCACCACACACACATTAAGAGATTGTCTTGGGCAAATGTTTAAGTGTTTTGTGTATTTTAGGTCAATGGAATTTAATGATTTCCTGAAAAAAGCTTTGGACAGAAACCCAGAGACAAGGCCGACGGCTGCTCAGCTTCTAGAAGTAAGGAATTTCACATCTACACTTGTCATGTACAGTATATTATCCTTCTCTGCTGCAGTCACTCGAAACTTAACATAAAGGCATTTCAAGACATGAAAGACGAGAGAGAAACTACCACAGCAAAACGTCTTATCAAGGCGGTTGCTGCTTCCTGTCCCACTGGATAGAGGGAATTACAGCAATTTGCGCTGTTCCTTTAGGGTATTTCTTCACCTCCACCCCATCAGAAAAGAGGAAATTAACAATTAAGGAGTTTACAAAATGACAGACATGTACAGTAGATGTGCTGTGTTGAACTCTTCAAAAATGAACACTCAGCAAACACTCTTTGAGTGGACTTTGGTGACATTTGCTAGTAATTTATTAGAAACTGCATCATAAATTGTAAGAGTGATGATCTGACCACAGATAATGTAATTGATACGAGCGATTCAATTCAAAGACAGATGGACTATCTATTTCAAAACTCGCACATTATCGAGAAGCTTTTCCCTCACTAGACGATTTACTTTACTTTCAAATATATCATTACATTTTTATATGGTAACGCTTAAATTTAGGGAATAGATATTCACTATTAACTAGTTGCTTATTAGCATGCAATTTAGTAGGTTTTTGGCTGTTTATTAGTACTTATGAAGCACGTATTAATGTCTTATTCTGCATGATCATGTTTTATATCCTTTAATCCTACTCAAAACCTAAACTTAACCACTACACCAACCACCTTAATTACTATCAATAAGGAGTAATTAGGAGTTTATTAAGAGAAAGCTCCTAGTTGATAGTGAATGTTTTCATGGTAGCATTTTATTTTACAGTTCTGTCCCCATGTACATACTATGTACTTTTAGCAATTACAATAACTGGGTAATAACTAGGAACTAACCTTGAACTTACCCCTAAACCTAACTTTAACCCATGTAGCTACCGCATTAAATGCATTCAAAAAGTTTTCTATTTTAGTAGAAAATGGTGTTAATTAATTCATAAAATCTGGCAACTTAAAAAAAAAAAGTTTCCCCTGGCAGGGAAAGTTATTGGAGTGTTTATTGTAAAGTATAAAATAAAGTACTCCCAATTTTATATTAATATATTAAAGGTCCCGTTCTTCGCGTGTTTTCGAAGCTTTGATAATGTTTACAGTGTGCAATATGGACTGTAAATAGACTGGACTGCATTTATATAGCGCTTTTATCCAAAGCGCTTTACATTTTTGCCTCACATTCACCCATTCATACACCGACGGCAATATCAGCCATGTAAGACGCCATCCAGCTCGTCGGGAGCAGCTGGGGTTAGGTGTCTTGCTCATGGACACCTCGACACTTGGTCAGGTGGAACCGGGGATCGAACCACCAACCTTCTGGTTTGTAGACAACCAGAATATAACATGAGTTCAATGAGAATATAACATGAGTTCAATATAACATGAGTTCATGTTTCGTGTGTAAAAAAACAGTATTTTTCACACAATTTACTTATCTGTACAGCGCTGTTTTCTCTGTCCTAAAAACGGCCTGATGATTTCCTTGTTCTATGAAGTCCCTCCTTTAGAAACACGTAACGAGTTCTGATTGGGCCAGCTCTTCCCGTGTTTGTGATTGGACAGCAGCTTAGCGCACTTTGCCCGGAAAGGTCCCGCCTCTTACCATAACAGGGCGATGCAAGAGCTGAATACACGCTCTTCTCCACGTAGGAGAGCAACAAGACCACGCCCCCTATTTTGCGTGTGCTTATGGGCGGAGGGTTCGTCAACAAACGGCTCTAGTGACGTCATTCCATCCCAGCACTTCCTGCTGTAGTCCAAACCAGCCGATCGCTGTAGGCTTTGAAAGGGAACTTCTGTTAAATAAAATATCTCGCTTGGCATTGAACTTTGAGCTTTATAATTTTACAGGTATTATTTATGCTCTAACAGCAACATTACACACTAACTAAAGTTTAAAGGATTGAATCGCGAAGAATGGGACCTTTAATAAAGTTGACGAGTGCCTGGATGAGTATTCACATAAGCACAATAGGTTATGTCTTAAGTGAACATAAACAGCTGAGCTAAAACAATGTGTAACAGTATTTTGGATTTGTGCATTAGGTCTATATAATAATATATAATATAATAAACCTGCTGCTGTGTGTGTCATTAATGTTAACAGAACAACAAAAGAAAAGAGGGAATCACTGTTCGTTTAATTTGTTTCTTGTCTAGTATTTATTCTACTGTTTGTTATTTGCATCTTTGTTCTTATTTTTAATAACAGATAAAATAACAAAAATGATAACATATATTTAGATATATATAAACATATATTTATACTAATTAAATTAAAAGGAATATAAAGTAATTTACTCTTCTGTTCTGATATCACTCTCACTTCTGGGTGCTTCATATTACATATTAATGAAATGCTCTTCTGCATACAAAGCAACCTGAAAGACAGGTGGTGGATGAAGGTGAAGAGGGTAACATTAATATGCAGTACATGCTATCCTTTAAGAGTTGTATGCTAAGTTCATATATCACTGTTTCATCCTGAGTGGCAAACCTGAGTCTGCAAAGTCAGGATCTTTATAGGTTTGTCTGTAGTTGAATTTGATCATTGAAACCAAGGTGAAGGTCAAGAGACCTTAAAATACCTGAATTAGAACCGCATCATATTCATTTTTGGCTATCATATATATGCTCGGACACAAAGGCTTCTTTCATACAGAGTCCCTTCAGGTTCTCAAAAATCATAATGTCTTGTTTTGAGTTTCAGAATCAGTTTCAGGAATTTAAAGGTGCAGTGTGTGAATTTTGGCGGCATCTAGTGGTGAGGTTGCATTCAACCACCGCTCTCCCCTTCCTTTTTAAAGCACATAGAGAAGCTACAGTGGCTGATACAGGACAAAGATGTCGTCGTCTGAGACATCAGAGAGTAACTAGCGCTCTGTAGAAAAGTTTGTCCCTTTAGGGCCACTGTAGAAACATGGTGGTGACTTCACTGCAAGTGGACCTGCGGTGGGTGTGATAGAAATGGCTCGTTCTAAGATAATAAAAACATAACGGTTCATTATGTAAGGTCTTTATACACCACTGAAAACATAGTTATGTATATTATTTTGCATTTATGTCAATAGATCCTCATAAATATTACACACTGCACCTTTAAGGTCCTAAAGTCTTAATCAGATAAGCAAAATCAAATATATATATATATATATGTTACATTTTTTAAACGTTATAGTTACCCAGTTGCAGTTAAATGTTTAGAAGAATGTGGGAATAGCTCACCCCAAAATTATTTATTCGCCCTCAAGCCATCCTAGATGTATATGACTTTCTTCTGACAAAGTTATATTTAAAAATATCCTGGTTCATCCAAGCTTTATAATGGCAATGAATGAGGGCCGCAAATTTGAAGCTCAAAAAAGTGCATCCCTCCATTATAAAAGTAACCAAATCCATGATTTATTTTGAGATTTTATGGACTTTTTCTGTATGGAAATGCAGTATTAATTATATTTTTCAGGTCTTAAAAAAAGGAACGTCTTAGATTTGTCCTGTTTTATAGGCAGTGTATAAATATTATATGCTGGTAAAATCAGTATAACTATTATTGCTGCTTATCTTGCATGTTACTAGGATATTGGCTGTTTATTAGTACTTATAAAGCACAGATTAATGCCTTTTCTGTACGAACATATTCTACATCCTTTAATCCAACCCAGTACATGCTAATATATTATACATTTTTCCTGGAAATGAAAGGGTTAGTTCACCCTAAAATGAAATGTATGTCATTAATGACTCTCCCTAATGTCGTTCCACACCTGTAAGACCTCCGTTCATGTTTCGGATCGCCAATGTGACGTGATTTCAGCAGTTTGACACGCGATCCGAACACTATCCAACCAACAATGGCACATTATTTTCTATGGACTATGAATTGGGATGCTCTGTTTCTGACCTCTCATACAATTTTGGCTGTATCGTGTGAATTGGGCTGCAGTGTTTCTTGCCGTTTTGTTTCTTGACTGTCGGTGAGTTGCGGTCATCTGTAAGGGTAACTGATATTGCTGGCTGTATGTTTTTAACGCTTGACTCCCCCTCACATACGGTCGGCAGCTGGGACACTTCAATTAAACAAGGTGCAACTCAGCTGAATAATAGATGAGAGCAGCGTTCCTCTCCATTACACTGGTGCTTTCACAGTTCAGCTCAAGTCCTCAGCGTCTAACTCCGTGGATCAACTAATTAATCCCCAGACTCTCTGGAGAACAGTTTTTTTTAATGACCTACCACTTTTGCTAATTGCAAGTGTATTTCAAGTAAAATAACATGCTTGCACATAAAGTCAAGGACTGGGATTTTGGTCCAAACCACAAATATTTTACTATATTCATTAAGTAAAGGATACTCAACTGTTAGCTCTGTATTAAACAATGTTAAAGAATGAGTGCATTACACACAAATTGCAATTTATACAGTCAGAATTGCACAATTTACAGTGCATCCGGAAAGTATTCACAGCGCTTCACTTTTTCCACATTTTATATTTACAGCCTTATTCAAAAATTGTTTTTTTTTCTTCTTTTTCTTCAAATCTACAAACAGTACCCCATAATGTCAATGAGAAAGAAGTGTGTTTGAAATATTTGAAAATGTATAAAAAATAATAAAAAATTACATGTACATAAGTGTTCACAGCCGTTGCCATGACACTCAAAATTGAGCCCAAGCGAGATATGTTTCTCCAACTTGATTTGAGTCCACCTGCGGTAAATTCAGTTGATTGGGCATGATTTGGAAAGGCACACACCTGTCTATATAAGGTCCCACAGTTAACAGTGCATATCAGAGCACAAACCAAGCAATGACGTCCAATGAATTGTCTGTAGACATCTGAGACAGGATTGTATAGAGGCACAGATCTGGGGAAGGGTACAGAACTAAACCAACAAGCACAGTGGCCTCCATAATCCGTAAATGAAAGAAGTTGGAACCACCAAGACTCTTACTAGAGCTGCTGCCCAGCCAAACTGAGCAATCGGGGGAGAAGGGCCTCAGTCAGGAGGTGACCAATAACCTGATCACTCTCACAGAGCACCAGCGTTTCTCTGTGGAGAGAGGAGAACCTTCCAGAAGAACAACCTTCTCTGCAGCACTGCACCAATCAGGCCTGTTTAGTAGAGTGACCAGACAGAAGCAACTTTTCCGAAAAAGGATGCCTGAAGTTTGCCAAAAGGCACCTAAAGGACCCTCAGACCACAAGAAACAAAATACTCTGGTCTGATGAAACAAAGATTGAACTCTTTGGCCTGAATGGCAAGTGTCATGTCTGGAGGAAACCAGGCACTGCTCATCACCTGGCCAGTACCATCTCTACAGTGAAGCATGGTGGTGGCAGCATCATGCTGTGGGGATGTTTTCCAGTGGCAAGAACTGGGAGGCTAGTCAGGATCAAGGAAAAGATGAATGCAGCAATGTACAGAGACATCCTTCATGAAAACCTGCTCCAGGGCACTCTGGACCCTCAGACTGGGGCAAAGGTTCATCTTCCAACAGGACAGTGACCTTACGCACACAGGTAAGATAACAAAGGAGTGGCTACGGGACAACTCTGGGAATGTCCTTGAGTGGCCCAACCAGAGCCCAGACTTGAACATGATTGAGCATCTCTGGAGAGATCTGAAAATGGCTGTGCATCGACACTCCCCATCCAACCTGATGGAGCTTGAGTGGACCTGCAAAGAAGAATGGAAGAAACTGCCCAAAAATAGGTGTGCCAAGCTTGTAGCATCATCTTCAAAAGACTTGAGGCTGTAATTGGTGCCAAAGGTGCTTCTTATGGTGTACTTATGTACATGTTATTGTTTTTCCCGGTTTTTATTTTTAATACATTTGCAAAGAACAAACAAACTTTTCACATTGCCATTATTATTTGGTATTGTTTTTAGAATTAAGGAAAAAAAGAATATAAATGTAATCAATTTTGGAATTGCTGAAAATTGTTACATAACAAAATGTGGCAAAAGTTAAGCGCTGTGAATATTTTCCGGATGCACTGTAAAGTCAGAACTGCGAGATATATTATTGCACACCATCCAGCCAGTCAGAATTAAGTACTCTGGCAAACCATGGTATAATTGATCATTGACAAAAAACAATAATTCAATAAAAAATGTGAAATGTAAATAATTACACTGTATATTTAAAGGGGTGGTATAAAACATTCTTTTGAAGGCCTGATTGTGTTTGTGGTGTACACTGTAACGTGTTCATGCTTCGTTTTGTATTTTTACCTTTATTGTACACTGCTCTTTCCCTCCTTTTAAAAACGGTCTGATGGTTCCCTAGTTCTATGTAGCCAGTCCCTCAAAAATACACAATGGGCTCTGATTGGTTAGCTGGCCCAGCTGTGTTGTGATTCGCTTACCGCCTAGTTCACGTGTTTGATGATCAATAAGTTATCGCGAGCTTTGGGCGGAGCACGTCTTAGCCATCTCTACTGGAGCTGCTGATGTCAGCGAGTCTGGAGGAAAAGGCTGTAGTACCCAACCGGCCGTTTGCTGCAGCCTTAAAAATTGACTTCTTTAAAAGCAAATATCTCCCTTTGCTTAAAACTTTGAGCGTTTTAACTTTGCAGATCTTGTTTATGCTCAAACAGCAACATTACACACTAACTAAAGCTAGAAAAGGGAAATCGTGTTTTACCACCGCTTTAAAATAACAACCCTTACTAACAAATATGAAATATTTCATTTATTCACCTGCATGTCATGTGATGTAAACCAACATCAGACAACCATGAACATGCACACTTGTTGTTACATTTATAAAATATTATATTATATATACTATTATATAAATCTCAGGTTAGAATGGGATAATTATTGACCAAATCAATTTAGAGTAGTTGACTCAGACAGAATGGCCAAATTTCAGATATAAATACTTGCTCTGTCAATTTAATTTAATTGTGATTTTTAACTGCTTTGATTGAGTTTGATGCCAACTCCGACAATCTGACACAATTTTTAGTAATGGGTCAAGAGAAATATGACACGATTTCCCAATTTCTGTTCTCAGACTCATATTATTTCGTTTGGATGCTTCTTAAGGTGGCGTGTGCATGCTATTGTTATGCCCAGGGATTTGTACCGTTATGAAGAACTCAGAGTAATGTTTTCCCCGTACATTCTGTTTTTCAGCATCCTTTTGTGAGTTCAGTGAAGACCAATCGTCCATTGAGAGAGCTGGTGGCAGAGGCCAAAGCTGAGGTGATGGAGGAGATCGAGGACAACCATGAAGAAGGAGAAGATGAAGACCCGGCTGATATCACACCTGTACGGGTCTGACTTTTCTCACTTATTGCACACCTCCCATATGTCTGTGTACCATAAATCTTTCAGTTCACTGTGCTGATGGAGAGTAAAAATAATGCACTGCTAATGGAAAAGAGCTCAGGGCATAGAGACACACATTTGTTTAGTGCTTTGACAACTGTAATTGTTATTGCATGGAAAGTTGATTCTACGCTTCAATGCAGGTGAACCTATGAAAGACAACAACACCGCCGTACAGCACGGCATGCCAATAGCTCAATGAATTATGCAGATATGAGCTCATTTAGGTTATGTAATATACTCATAATATTGCTGCAGTGCATACAATATGCTTTCTGTACAGTATGCAAAATTTTTGTTATGCATGAATGCTAAAATAATATACTACAATTGGCCAACATAAGCAGTATACAACAGAGCATGGGATGCAGTATCCCACAATGCAGTGCTCCACTTAACTTTCCATTTCAAGTGTGTTGATTTAATCACAGCCACGATTTCTGGCCATAACAGGAAAAAAAAAAACATAACAATGGCTATTACCACCCACCTGAAATTTGGCATGCAATGTCTTTGTCCGAGGAGCCATGATTGTCTATGAGGACATTGGTATATCTCAAAAAAACATGCCCGCCATTGGCCAATGAAGTTTGAGCACCTGTTAGATGAGGTTAACTGAGGCTGATTGGAACGAATCTCGTTGGGCATGTTCGACTCATGGCCCTGAAGGTCTGTAAGAATGTTGAAAGAAATTCTTTCACTAGAAATTCGGCCACTAGTTGGCACTAACATGTTTTAAGCCTCTTAAACACGGTGTCTCACACATCCACACAACATTCATATCGTTTGATAGATCTCTTGTCTGGCTATCACCAGACCAAGCTCAGTTTAAGATTGAACATTGGTCTGGGGAGTCTGCTCTGTGTTTTCTTCTGCACAAGAGGTGTGATAAACGAGCATTATTTTAATGACTCTGTATGCAATTGGATATTCCTTCTACCTATCAGACCACAAGAGTCATGATCAACGGGCAACAACCCATTGCTTCTCTATGGTGTTGAACCCGCCAATGGCGCACCAGGTGGATAAGCCAGTCTGTGATTGATTCGTTGATTCGACATTATTAAGGTCTTCACTATCACTTCTGATAAATGTAATGCATCCTTGATTGTATCCAAAGTATTTATTTATCTGTCTTATTTAATCTTACCACAAATGTTTGAAGGGTATCACTGTTTCCACAAAAAAAGTTAAGCAGCAAAAATACTGCTAATAAGAAGAAGAAGAAATGAAACCCTGTAGTTTTCCATTGCATAACCAGCCCGGCTCTTGTCTCATGGGCACCGGGCGGGCGCCACTACACTGAGAGGTCTCCTCGGGTCACAATGTTATTGTGTTGTCAATACTTTTCAAATAATTTGACCAGAACATGACATGTGTCCCCCACCCATCTTTCACTTTAGCATCTCTATTTAAAGATCTATTCTAAATTGTTGTGGTGGAATGGCACAATGGTACAAGCGTTCAAAAATAACTCTACTAAGTGTAATACACTTCCTCTTCTGCTTCTCATCTGGCCTTCAAACACGTAAAAATGAAACAAAAGACACTTCGTCCACATTTCTTCAGAGTTAAATAAAGCACAGGACAATTAGTCTCTCTTTTTGTCAAGGAAACTGTTAAGGGTGAAGGCCTGGGGCTGTGTATGCATTTACTGTCAGTCTCTGGCCTGCCGCCAACGTTAATGTCTTTATTAACAGCTGTGCATCATTGCTATTTGTTTTCTCAGTCCATTTTAGGACAGGCACTGGAGACTTTTCTTTTTATAAAAAACAGCCATAGGGTCATTCCGTGTCAAATCAACCAAATTTCGGAAACTTCCCCGGCTCAAATTTTTGATTTTGTGCATATTTTGACGAATATAAATAGCTATAAAAGCCAAAATATTAGATGGCATGTACATTTTCTGATTTGTTTTGTAGAGGGGATCAAATGACAATTTTTACCTGAGATCTGGAGCCAAATTACAGGGGTGTAAAAATCACTTCAGAACAATGACAGTATCATTATTTTATTTTTTACACGGAGATTGGTAAGTCTATTAGTAAAATCTGTTGACTTTAGAAATCTTTGTTGCATTATATGCCGACTGTGATCGTTCAAAAATGGGTAAAAAACTATACTTATGGCACTCAGACAGGTATGTTTTATGCAGTTGTGGTGATAGAAAAACATGAGGTAGATTTCTAGTTACAACATTATTTGTTCTTCGGATATTCCTCTTTTAATATAAAAAGTATGAACACATTTGGTTTTCGACCACTAAACTTTACCAGTTCACTCTTGGAGCCACATTAATATCTCCAAATCTCACGGATTGGAACAATCGAGGACCTTTAAAATGGAAAAACCAAAAGAAAAGTTTGTTACAAATTAGAAACTAAAAGGATATCGAGATCGAAAAGAGATCGTTAATACTCCTTTAAGCATTAACTCCCCCCCCCCCCCAACACACACACACAAAAACTGCTTTTCCCCCATTTTTGAACTGTTACCGTTGACATATAATGCAACAAAATTGCTAAAGTCAACAGATTTTACTAATAGACCTACCAATCTCTGTGTAAAAATAAAATAATGATGCTGCCAACTTTCTAGAGTAATTTGTATTCTACTGCATTTGGCTCCAGATCTCAAGTACAAAACAGTGATTACTCAGTAAATATGTGACATTTTTTATATTTTGTCTTTCAACACTATTTATGTTTGTCTTTCTACTCAACCGCTGGTTGAAAATTGTCAGGCTTTTGTTATATAAGCCTCATTCTGTCTGTTCTTTCTAGGCTCCTGTCAAAGACCAATCAGTAACCAGTGAGACCAGTTTTTATGGAGACCATCCGCATGACACCCGTCACACTGAAACTCCAATGGTGATTGAGGAGGAGCTCAGGACAATCGAGTCCCCTGAAACCCCTTTGAAAGAGCAGGAGGATAATCTCAGTGAGTGTCCAGAGGAAGATCATGACAAACCCGAGAGCGAGGCGTCGGGGAAGGCCTCCAGCTCCGACTCCGGCATTGAGGATGGAAAAATCACGCCCACCTCTGAGGAGGACACCAAGGTGGTCGAGAGCTCTGAACCAGAGCTTCCTTTGCTGAGGACCGCAGAACCTTCAGAGTTATCAGAACCGTCCTCAGACACCATGAATCAGCCTTTAGCAGCATCAGAGAAACCACAGGAACCGGAGGAAGAAGCTCACTGTAAAGTAATGCCTAACCAGCAACCACATCCCATGCTGGACCAAACTTATTCCAAGGAGCTGACCAATCGTGCGTCTACGGTGAGCAACAGGTCTTCTTTGGCTGGTGAGGATTTGGAAAATTTGCTTCCTCACACAAATGGCAGATTATCAAATCAATACTCCGATGCAGCCAGTGAAAACATTGACATGGGCACCTTCTCTTTAAGGGTAAGTCTGTGTTTAAGAGTGCGTTTACACAACGATAAAATATTTTAGAGAATTTTACAGGGCTAAAGGAATATTACAGTAATTAAGTTATAACATTTTTTGCTTTTTCCTTGTACTAAATGGCTTCTGTTTTTCATAATAGTTTTAGAGAAACCATATAGATACCATGTAAAAGTCATGCATAGCTTACCTGAAGTTATGGAGAACACTGTCCTAGTCCTAACTCAGTTGTGCTATCAGAATGTATACACTATATTGCCAAAAGTATTGGGACACCCCTCCAAATCATTGAATTCAGGTGTTTCAATCACTTCCATGGCCACAGGTGTATAAATCAAGCACTAGGCATGCAGACGCTTTTACAAACATTAGTGAAAGAATGGGTCGGTCTCAGGAGCTCAGTGAACTCAAGCGTGGTAACGTGATAGGTGTCCACCTGTGCAATAAGTCCATTCGTCAAATTTCCTCAATACTCAATAAATATTCCATGCTCAACTGTTGGTGGTATTATAACAAATTGGAAGCAATTGGGAACAACAGCAACTCAGCCACAAAGTGTTAGGCCATGTAAAATCACAGAGCGGGGTCAGCACATGCTGAGGCGCACAGTGTGCAGAAGTCACCAACTTTCAACCAACAATAGCTCCAGACCTCCAAACTGTGTGTGGCCTTCAGATTAGCTCAAGAACGGTGCATAGAGAGCTTCATTGAATGGGTTTCCATGGTCGAGCAGCTCATCCAAGCCTTACATCACCAAGTGCAATGCAAAGCGTGGGATGCAGTGGTGTAAAGCAGCGGCCACTGGACTCTAGAGCAGTGAGACGTGTTCTCTGAAGTGACCAATCACGCTTCTCTGTCTGGCAATCCCATGGGGCGAGTCTGGGTTTGGCAGTTGCCTTAGCTCCCTTAGTTTCAGTGACAGAAACTCTTAATGCTTCAGCATCCCAAGACAAATTGGACAATTTAATGCTCCTAACTTTTTGTGGGAACAATTTGGGGATGGCCCCAAACTGTTCAAACATGACTGCACCAGTGCACAAGACGTCAGTCCATAAAGACATGGATGAGTGAGTTTGGTGTGGAGGAACTTGACTGGCCTGCAGAGAGTCCTGACCTCAACCCGACAGAACAGCTTTGGGATGAATTAGAGCGGAGACTGTGAGCCAGAGCTTCTCGTCCAACATCAGTGCCTGACCTCACAAATGCGCTTCTAGAAGAATGGTCAGAGATTCCCATAAACACACTCCTAAACCTTGTGGAAAGCCTTCCCAGAAGAGTTAAAGCTGTTATAGATGCAAAGGGTGGACAAACTCCATATTAAACCCTACGGATTAAGAATAGGATGACATTAAAGTGCATGTGCATGTAAAGGCAGACATCCTAAAACTTTTGGCAGTATAGTGTATTTACATTTTATTTATTTATTGCACTTTTTACAGTTATTACTGTTAAGTAGATTTACATCTGCATCCCTATTCAGTGAACAAAACATGTAATAATATTAGTAACTGTACTTATTGAACGCCAAAGTAATTTTACCCCCTTCTAGTTCAACCAAAACGGTCTGTAGATCTTGGTGGCTTTGGTGACACTGCTCTTAAATGTTAGTCTGGAGAGCTGCTGAGAACACTAATGACACTTGGTCTTTAACATGCTTGCTTTTACTAATACTCTGACTTCCGCTTTCGTTGGCTATGTGGTCCTCTGTTTACTGTCTCAGTGCCAGCTACTCCGCTGGGCCACAGTAGAACAGAGCCGGCTTATGAGAGCTAGTGGAACGTTCTGGGAGGTGCCGCAGCTTTGGGCGGGTAGTACACACAGTAGTACAGTGAAGGTTCAGAGCTCAAACTGGGTGTGGACGTTGTCAAACAGAGCCGAGCCTGTCTGCAAACACAACCAGAAACTTCTGCTATCCAAATCATCTTTTACCGCATAGTGCCTGAACCATCTCTGTACTGTGAGTTGGAGGGATGTATGAGCTTCTATATATATTTAAACCGTGCATCTCTACTTTTTGATGTCTTGTGTATTTCCAGAGCCCCATAAGGAAGGCTCAAACACCCCGTCATTGACACCAAACCAGAAATGTGTTGGATAAAATGATTAAAATAGTCGTTAATAGCAGCTAGATAGTTCTTAGAAATTATGAATAACAGGTTGAAAAGTATCTTGGCCAAGCAACATCCCTGTAATTTACAGACAGCCCTACAATTAAAGCTGTAATATATATTTTTATAGGTTTAAAGCAAAATCTTGCTAAACAAAGGAAGTGGTTCCAGGTACTCCTAAAGCCTGTTGAAGTAAAGTCAAATGGATTTGTATAGCGCTTTTGACAATACACATTGTTCCGAAGCAGATTTACAGAAAGGCATGTTAATGTTTTTAGTATTTTAACATCTGGCTGGGTGATAGTGTAGTTTCATTTTTGCAACGATACAAGCAATGGATCAGTTGAGATTTGCTCTATAGTGTATATCAGCATATTTGAGTTTACTGTAAATGTGGATGAAATTGGATGTACTCGAGTTTGGTTTGAAGATGAGAAACGTCCCAAGCTCAATGTTCGCTCTCCTGATTTCTAACACACACTCACAGCGTTCGGCTGGTCTCCAGTCTGTCTGAGCAGAAACTAAAGCTGATGCCCTCCGTGTGTTTATCTTGTCATCTTCAGTCACGTTCATATGTAAATTGTGCTTATTTCATCCATTAGATGGAAAGATCTGAAAAGTCCATACATTTACCCACCCATATACCCTCCCGTTGAATAAATCAGGACAGAAGTGGTTAAAAGTGGACAAAAGAGACATGATAAACGGAAATGAGGATTAAGATTTATTTAGAGTACTGCTATTACATGAATGATTACATTTTTAAAATATCTTATATGTCACCATATTAATGTATGTACTGTATTTTGGTGAGCTTTCAAAAAATCTTACTGACCACAAACTTTTGAACAGTATTGTATAAATTATTGTATCTGATGCCAAATTAAGACGTGCCAGCCACATGAGTTCTAGCTCTGGATGTTAGCATCTCTGGTATGCTGTTGATTTCAAAATTATATGACAATTAGGTCTCGTTAAAAAGATAATATTTGTGCTGTGAAGTTGTCTATATCCAGTTAAGTAGATCTTTTTTTTTTCCACCCCATAGACTTTCATTGTGAGTGCATCTTTGATCACCATTTCCGACTGGTTTTGAACCCAGAACATTACTTTAAATGAAGTCATTCATTTGCTGCATATTTCAAACAGCATGTCTGTAAAGTTCATGTCAGATTTTCCACCCATTTCTCCCAAATGCTCTTTGTCTCTGATCCATTCAGTATTGTGCATCAGTCACTATGTGAGGATTGTTGGGTTGGCCGTCGCTGGCGTTCTGTTCTTTGTTTAGCGCACCAGAGAACAGCCTCATTTCTCATGTCTGTCGTTTTTTTACAGCACGATTCAGAAGTTTTACTCTCTCTTGTGCTTTAGTTTTAATGCTTCACGATCAAAATGGTTCAACAATGATTTTAGCCAATGTTTGTGCATGCACATTGTATCAAGGCCTGTGGCTTAATCGCACCAAAACCACATCACAGGATGGGCGAGAATTACACGTTCAGCTTCAAACAGCAGGGTTTGACTCGCAACAGACTCGCTTTCAAGTGTACGGCATAAAAACGACAAACCCGTGGCCGTCAGAGGATGTGACTGTTTGCTCAGCTGTATTAAATAGACACCGTTCTTAATGTTGTTTGCTGACAAGTGACGCCATTTATATGACAAGAGCCAATATACGAGTGTCTAAATTAATTAAATGAATTGAGTGGTTTAACGCACTGAACCTACAAAGCATTCATACATTTGACTTTTATGTCAGTTTATAATCCAACAAATACTGCCATTATATTAATATTCAGAGTTTAAATAATATATTATGTTTAGGACAAGGTTTAAAAAATGCCACAATGAGTGTTTTGTGAAATTCCCCCTCAAATTTGTATTTTTGTTTACGTTCTGCTGACGAGATGCTGACACTTCCTGTCAGAACTAGTTTTACAGGATAACAGCAATCTCACTGCTTCCTGTTCACACCCTCTGTCTCTGGCTCTCATTTCTTCTTTCTTTCTCCACCCATTCATTATGCTTCTAGTTCAGTTTCTAGTTCCTTCATGTGTGCATGTCTTCTTTTTTTGTAATCTCCCATCCACCGTTCCCTTAAATCTTGTATACAACATTTCTTAGTTTCTCTCTCTTATTTTTTTTTTTAAACAGGACTCCAAGAAGACACTCAAACGCACCCGTAAGTTCTTGGTTGATGGTGTCGAGGTGAGTGTCACCACCTCCAAAATCATCACTGATGATGAGAAGAAAGACGAGGAAATGAGGTTCCTCAGGCAAGTCCATGCCATCACTCTATTTAATCAAGCTCTTTAAAAAAAATGTCATTAATTACTTAAAAGACTTCCATTCATCTTCGTAACACAAATGAAGATATTTTTAATACAAGCTAAGAGCTTTCTGTACCTCCATTGACAGTCCATGCAACTACCGCTTATGTCATTTAAAAAACATTCATCAAGAGATTGTAAAACAAATCCAAATTAAATGATCCATATCAAGCAGTTTAGTTCTAATTTCTGGAGACACAATCACTTTATATAATGAACACATCAAATTTGATTTGTTTTTTCAAATATAAACATTGATCAGCGCACAAAAAGCTCAACCCTACCTACTTGACACACGAAACCACATTGGTCCTCGCTGAAGCTCAAACATGCTGCGTAACACGAGAATGAACCTCATTGGTCCTCGCTGAAGCTCAAACGTGATGCGTAACACGAGAATGAACCTCATTGGTTCTCGCTGAAGCTCAAATGTGCTGCGTAACACGAGAATGAACCTCATTGGTCCTCGCTGAAGCTCAAACGTGATGCGTAACACGAGAATGAACCTCATTGGTCCTCGCTGAAGCCCAAATGTGCTGCGTAACACGAGAATGAACCTCATTGGTCCTCGCTGAAGCTCAGATGTGATGCGTAACACAAGAATAAACCTCATTGGTCCTCGCTGAAGCTCAAACGTGATGCGTAACACGAGAATGAACCTCATTGGTCCTCGCTGAAGCTCAAACGTGATGCGTAACACGAGAATGAACCTCATTGGTTCTCGCTGAAGCTCAAATGTGCTGCGTAACACGAGAATGAACCTCATTGGTCCTCGCTGAAGCTCAAACGTGATGCGTAACACGAGAATGAACCTCATTGGTCCTCGCTGAAGCCCAAATGTGCTGCGTAACACGAGAATGAACCTCATTGGTCCTCGCTGAAGCTCAGATGTGATGCGTAACACAAGAATAAACCTCATTGGTCCTCGCTGAAGCTCAAACGTGATGCGTAACACGAGAATGAACCTCATTGGTCCTCGCTGAAGCCCAAATGTGCTGCGTAACACGAGAATGAACCTCATTGGTCCTCGCTGAAGCTCAAACGTGATGCGTAACACGAGAATGAACCTCATTGGTCCTCGCTGAAGCCCAAATGTGCTGCGTAACACGAGAATGAACCTCATTGGTCCTCGCTGAAGCTCAAACGTGATGCGTAACACGAGAATGAACCTCATTGGTCCTCGCTGAAGCCCAAATGTGCTGCGTAACACGAGAATGAACCTCATTGGTCCTCGCTGAAGCTCAAACGTGATGCGTAACAAGAATGAACCTCATTGGTCCTCGCTGAAGCTCAAACGTGATGCGTAACACGAGAATGAACCTCATTGGTCCTCACTGAAGCCCAAATGTGATGCGTAACAAGAATGAACCTCATTGGTCCTCGCTGAAGCTCAAATGTGCTGCGTAATACGAGAATGAACCTCATTGGTTCTCGCTGAAGCTCAAACGTGATGCGTAACACAAGAATAAACCTCATTGGTCCTCGCTGAAGCTCAAACGTGATGCGTAACACGAGAATGAACCTCATTGGTCCTCGCTGAAGCTCAAACGTGATGCGTAACAAGAATGAACCTCATTGGTCCTCGCTGAAGCTCAAACGTGATACGTAACAAGAATGAACCTCATTGGTTCTCGCTGAAGCTCAAACGTGATGCGTAACAAGAATAAACCTCATTGGTCCTCGCTGAAGCTCAAATGTGATACGTAACACAAGAATGAACCTCATTGGTCCTCGCTGAAGCTCAAATGTGATGCGTAACACAAGAATGAACCTCATTGGTTCTCGCTGAAGCTCAAACGTGCTGCGTAACACAAGAATAAACCTCATTGGTTCTCGCTGAAGCTCAAATGTGCTGCGTAACAGAAGAATAAACCTCATTGGTCCTCGCTGAAGCTCAAACGTGATGCGTAACAAGAATGAACCTCATTGGTCCTCGCTGAAGCTCAAACGTGATGCGTAACACAAGAATGAACCTCATTGGTCCTCACTGAAGCCCAAATGTGATGCGTAACAAGAATGAACCTCATTGGTCCTCGCTGAAGCTCAAATGTGATGCGTAACAAGAATAAACCTCATTGGTCCTCGCTGAAGCTCAAATGTGATACGTAACACAAGAATGAACCTCATTGGTCCTCGCTGAAGCTCAAATGTGATGCGTAACACAAGAATGAACCTCATTGGTTCTCGCTGAAGCTCAAACGTGCTGTGTAACACAAGAATGAACCTCATTGGTCCTCGCTGAAGCTCAGATGTGATGCGTAACACAAGAATAAACCTCATTGGTCCTCGCTGAAGCTCAAACGTGATGCGTAACAAGAATGAACCTCATTGGTCCTCGCTGAAGCTCAAACGTGATGCGTAACAAGAATGAACCTCATTGGTCCTCGCTGAAGCTCAAACGTGATGCGTAACACAAGAATGAACCTCATTGGTCCTCGCTGAAGCTCAAATGTGATGCGTAACAAGAATAAGCCTCATTGGTTCTCACTGAAGCTCAAATGTGATGCGTAACACGAGAATGAACCTCATTGGTCCTCACTGAAGCTCAAATGTGATGCGTAACACGAGAATAAACCTCATTGGTCCTCGCTGAAGCTCAAACGTGATGCGTAACAAGAATAAACCTCATTGGTCCTCGCTGAAGCTCAAACGTGATGCGTAACGAGAATGAACCTCATTGGTCCTCGCTGAAGCTCAAACGTGATGCGTAACGAGAATGAACCTCATTGGTCCTCGCTGAAGCTCAAACGTGCTGCGTAACACAAGAATGAACCTCATTGGTCCTCGCTGAAGCTCAAATGGGATACGTAACACGAGAATAAACCTCATTGGTCCTCGCTGAAGCTCAAATGGGATACGTAACACGAGTATAAACCTCATTGGTCCTCGCTGAAGCTCAAATGGGATACGTAACACGAGAATGAACCTCATTGGTCCTCGCTGAAGCTCAAAAGTGATGCGTAACACGAGAATAAACCTCATTGGTCCTCGCTGAAGCTCAAACGTGATGCGTAACAGAAGAATGAACCTCATTGGTCCTCGCTGAAGCTCAAACGTGATGCGTAACACAAGAATGAACCTCATTGGTTCTCACTGAAGCTTAAATGTGCAGTGTTTGTATGTCAATGTATATAGCAATAAAAGTCAAAGTGTTAGTTGCGTAGACTCTACTTAAGGACAGATATCTCTCAGATTTCATAATATCTTCATATTTGTTTCAAAGATGAACAAAAGTCTCACAGGTTTGAAACGACATGAGGGCGAGTAAATATGACAGGATTTTCTTTTTTCGTGAACTATCCTTTTAGGAGGTTTAAGAAGTTTTTCTACTTCTTGCATCTAGGCTGAGTAAACAGACTATTTTAGGTCTCAGGTCTAAGACCTTGTCCTTTCCGAATGGGACGTTAATACACAAGGGAAGCTTTGTGTACAGCCAGAGGAAGTGGGCCGCTTTAAAAGGACAAATCAAGAGCTCAGATCTCCTTTCAACAGATCCATCATCTGAATTCTTGTGAACTTTTCAATCTAGCCTTTTCTCTTGAAGCACCTCAGCTGGTGGTAGTAGATAGTATACAGAGTGTTATACATAAACACACACACACACACACACGCGCACACGCACACGCACACGCACACGCACACGCACACGCACACGCACACGCACACGCACACACACACACACACACACACAGGTTTGTTTCACTATATTAGTGAGGACATTACATAGACTTCCATTGATTTTATATCAGGTCAATGATACTTTCTATCCCCTAACCCAAGAAACATGTGCAGAACAACAGATTTAAATAAAAACATGTTTTGGCCGATTTATAAGCCTTTTTAACTAGTGAGGACCAGTCCAATGTCCTCACTAGTGGGTCATTTTCATGTTTTACTATATAAGTGAGGACATTTGTGTCCTCACAAGTATTGCCAAACAAGGAACACACACACACAGAGCATTCCGTCTCCCCCTACAAACAATGCCTCTTCTGCCATCTAGTGGTGTGATAGTAGCCTTGCATGTAACATCTGCTACACTGAGAGCATTCAGTCTCACAAATAAACATGTCCTGGTTATATTTTACGCCAAAATCAAAATAAGAACTTAATCTTCTTGTAGACTTCATTGTCCTTAAGCAAAATGTAATTTCTTTCTTTCTTTTGGTTTGGTGATGAATTATGACTGGGACGGGGTTTTGACAGGCTTGAGATCTTCCCCCACATGAAATATCTGTGTGGAACATTCCTCTGGTCTTTGGCTGTCAGTGAAGTCCTGCAATGGATGAGGTGGGGGCGTCTTTCCCATGAATCCTCTGTAGTGCTCTCTGTGGGCCGTGACAGGAGAAGAACAGACGATGGCTGCATTCTAGACATTCTTTGGTTGGCGGGATACTTAAAGGGATAGTCCACCCAAAAATATGA
Organism: Pseudorasbora parva; assembly: GCF_024679245.1. Classification (NCBI taxonomy): domain Eukaryota; kingdom Metazoa; phylum Chordata; class Actinopteri; order Cypriniformes; family Gobionidae; genus Pseudorasbora; species Pseudorasbora parva. The sequence goes on along the minus strand of NC_090189.1, from coordinate 39,016,588 downwards.
AAATTGCGTCACCATTTACTGAGAGTTTCAGGGTAACACAAAAGATGTTTTGAAGAATGTTGGCATCCAAATGGTTTTGCTGCCCTAAAAAACCAAACAAATATATAATCTTTTTTTGTAAAGGAAGCCAAACGATTCCTCAAATGTATATGTAAATGTCTGCGTTCGTTCATGCACACAGGCGTCAGGAGCTTCGAGATCTGCGTCTGCTGCAGAAAGAACAGCATCGCGCTCAGGCCGTGCTCAACTTCAAGCTGAAAGATCAGCGGGAACAGATTCAGCGCAGATTCGACCAGGAGATGAACGTAAGTGTTGCAGATCTTCAGCACTCACAGCAGTGGCCTCCGTCTTTCTCTGCCACCACCTTTGTTATTTAAAGACTAAGTTATTCCTAAGACATCACAGGTAAATGGGGTAAAAAATGAAGTCATATATATCGCCATACTTCCCCTCGTTGATTAATCACAGTACGTCAGCACAAACCCTCACTTGCCATTAAAAAAAGGACTATCAGATGTCTGAAAAGGCTTGGCAGGGTTATTTTTGCATTTGTAGGAGTTTCCTTTTCAGACACAGTATTTATGGGAGGAGAGTATTACTAGCTACACTGTGTAATTTTTTTGTTTATTCTTAGCTAAAAACACTTATTTCTTTCATAAATATATGTGCTCATTAATGTATATTTACTTTCAAGTAATAAAGTATTCTCGTAAGTTTATAATATGCCATTGAAAATACAGTCTTGTTCAAAATAATAGCAGTACAATGTGACTAACCAGAATAATCAAGGTTTTTAGTATATTTTTTATTGCTACGTGGCAAACAAGTTACCAGTAGGTTCAGTAGATTCTCAGAAAACAAATGAGACCCAGCATTCATGATATGCACGCTCTTAAGGCTGTGCAATTGGGCAATTAGTTGAAAGGGGTGTGTTCAAAAAAATAGCAGTGTCTACCTTTGACTGTACAAACTCAAAACTATTTTGTACAAACATTTTTTTTTTTCTGGGATTTAGCAATCCTGTGAATCACTAAACTAATATTTAGTTGTATGACCACAGTTTTTTAAAACTGCTTGACATCTGTGTGGCATGGAGTCAACCAACTTGTGGCACCTCTCAGCTGTTATTCCACTCCATGATTCTTTAACAACATTCCACAATTCATTCACATTTCTTGGTTTTGCTTCAGAAACAGCATTTTTGATATCACCCCACAAGTTAAGGGAGATGGATTAAGGTCTGGAGATTGGGCTGGCCACTCCATAACATTAATTTTGTTGGTTTGGAACCAAGACTTTGCCCGTTTACTAGTGTGTTTTGGGTCATTGTCTTGTTGAAACAACCGTTCCAAGGGCATGTCCTCTTCAGCATAGGGCAACATGACCTCTTCAAGTATTTTAACATATGCAAACTGATCCATGATCCCTGGTATGCGATAAATAGGCCCAACACCATAGTAGGAGAAACATGCCCATATCATGATGCTTGCACCTCCATGCTTCACTGTCTTCACTGTGTACTGTGGCTTGAATTCAGAGTTTGGGGGTCGTCTGACAAACTGCCTGTGGCCCTTGGACCCAAAAAGAACAATTTTACTCTCATCAGTCCACAAAATGTTCCTCCATTTCTCTTTAGGCCAGTTGATGTGTTCTTTGGCAAATTGTAACCTCTTCTGCACATGCCTTTTTTTTAACAGAGGGACTTTGCGGGGGATTCTTGAAAATAGATTAGCTTCACACAGACGTCTTCTAACTGTCACAGTACTTACAGGTAACTCCAGACTGTCTTTGATCATCCTGGAGGTGATCATTGGCTGAGCCTTTGCCATTCTGGTTATTCTTCTATCCATTTTGATGGTTGTCTTCCGTTTTCTTCCACGTCTCTCTGGTTTTGCTCTCCATTTTAAGGCATTGGAGATCATTTTAGCTGAACAGCCTATCATTTTTTGCACCTCTTTATAGGTTTTCCCCTCTCTAATCAACTTTTTAATCAAAGTACGCTGTTCTTCTGAACAATGTCTTGAACGACCCATTTTCCTCAGCTTTCAAATGCATGTTCAACAAGTGTTGGCTTCATCCTTAAATAGGGGCCACCTGATTCACACCTGTTTCTTCACAAAATTGATGACCTCAGTGATTGAATGCCACACTGCTATTTTTTTGAACACACCCCTTTCAACTAATTCAACTAATTGCCCAATTGCACAGCCTTAAGAGCGTGCATATCATGAATGCTGGGTCTCATTTGTTTTCTGAGAATCTACTGAACCTACTGGTAACTTGTTTGCCACGTAGCAATAAAAAATATACTAAAAACCTTGATTATTCTGGTTAGTCACATTGTACTGCTATTATTTAGAACAAGACTGTACATACGGGTGAGGGGTTCGAATGCCGGTCGCCATGTTGCCCCTCCATCTTGAAAGTACATTAGCCAAAGAGGGACACACCCGTAAATTCAAGCTTCGCCTTTCGCGTTTTAACACTCTTTCTCCCTATTGGCAGAAATGAGAGCGTGAGGGAGGATTGTTCAGGCGTGACTTTTTACTGCGCCGAGTCGAAGTACTCCCAGAAGTCTTATTCCGCCATACATTATAGTTCTCTTTTTTAATATGATTAGAAAAATGCCATGTTTTATTTTGTCACCATACTTGATCGTTCAGCTATTCGTGTAACTGTATTTAAATAGGGGAAACGTGGAGGTGTTTGGTCGCTTCTAACTTGATCTCTGTTTGGTATCATCACCGCGGGTCAGAGAGATTAAGTGCACGCACTCAGATGAGAGAGGTGTGTGTCAACTCGTTTTAGTTAAGGGAACAGCATAGTTTAATATGAAAAAGCGGTGAAGTATCCCTTTAAATGCCAATGGTTCTGACGCCCATGAAGCTTCATCTTATCAACTGTTATCTAGTCTAGAGCGTCTCTCACTGTGTGATGACTTGTCTAGTCCGTTCCATTCACACAATGCTGAATGCAGTTCTGACCTGAAAGTGTACGTGCGTTAGATTGGTTATAGAATGTGGTTGTCACTCCCATAAAATACTGAACTGTGTGTGAATGTAAGCGCATGAAAGTCTCAAATACAGGTCTGTGTCAGTTATTTTGAGAAAGCAGCTTTTAAAAAATGTGTATTGTATGGAAATATACAGATGGAAATAGATAAAAGAAACATATCTGGTGCTACAGAAGACATGTGTGGAAGCAATCTTACAATTGACCAGTTGCTTTTGCCCATTGTGTCTTGTCTTATACAGGAAGTGAGAGTGGGTTAATTGACAGGCTCATCCCTTTGGTACATGTTTTATACCTGCAATTGCTAGTCACTGGCAGGGGGTATTAGGGGGAGTGGCGTTCCCATTCAGTTCTGCATTTTATTGGACATTATTCCTGGGAGAAGAGAAACTCTATAATAACAATCTTCCACAATATTACACACTTTATGCACTTGTGTAAAATGATTTATTGGTCTTCGGCTGTGCTTACAGGCCAAGAAAAAATACTTTGACACGGAGCTGGAGACCCTGGAGAAACAGCAGAAACAGACCATAGAGAAAATGGAGTTTGATCACACCACACGGCTGCGGGACGAGGGCAAACGCATTCGTGCTGAGCAAGAAAAAGCTTACAGCAAGTTCCTGGACCAGATGAAGCACAAGAAGAAAGAGGTGATCTTTCTCAGAGTTAAACCTGGAATATGTCTTTTTTTCAGCTCCTAAAGTGGCACCAAAAAGTACACCCCTAAACGCATTCAATTTAAATTATTTTCCAAATTTGTTTGGAAAACGAAAATGACATCTAGAGACAATATGGTTGTTTTTTAGGCAGTTTTAGTTTTGAATAAAATGGACACAAATGAATGATAAGATGAAATAAATCTCACATAATGTTCTCCTGCTTACAATGTAAACTAGTGTAAAATGTATCATACAAGTCTTTAAATGGGACTCCAATACTGTATGGGGCCATTGTAGATAACATAAATGTGTGTTACTTTTCAAGTTTTCATTGAAACTTGCTTATCTTAATTTTGTCTCAGGTCAAACAAGAAGTGGAGAAACTGCCCAGGAGTCAGAGGAAAGACAGTTTGAAGGTCAAAATGGGCAACTTTCAACAGCTGAAACTGACCGAGGTTTGTTTAAGCCGTGCCCGTCTGAAGAATAACACGCCTCCACTTTTGAGCAATTTTAACCTTTTATCATAGACAGAAGCCACAGAGTTATCTATTTCAATGCCCAATTCGAGCAGTAGAAAATGACCAATGAAATTCAGGCTCCGTACGTATCTCCACTGGCCTTGAGAAGTGTTCTTGAATACCACAAATCACCAAAGCCCTCGATGTTTTGAGGAGCATCTTCTCGAAAACACCAGTGAACGCTAATTCTGCCATATGCTAGCATCAAAACTGAACCGCCCACTGAACAATGACTAGAAACCCTGGTCATAAAACTGATTTCAATCAAAAATAGTAAGTGAAAGATTATATTCAGAAATAAAATCCCCTGCAGTCGAGACCAGCTGAGTTCTTTGAACACAAAAAGGAAGGCTCGAGTCTATAACTAAACATGCGTTATAGGATGTTAGCTTAAAAAAAGGGCTAGAAATAGAAGAATATAGAATAAATAGAATTATATTTATGGTGGTACCTGGGCTTGACGTTGACACCCGCCAAATGTGTGTGTATTTCTGCAGTGGTGTGTAACGCTGTCGCTCCTACAAGCCACCTTGACATATATATATATATAATATAAATTTTTCAATTGCAGTCTGTTAAAACAGCATCTGAAATAATAAACTAGGTGCAAAAATAACTAGTTTTGTCAAAAATATAGATTTTTTTGATACATGTCAGTTCGGTCAGTTATTTATAAAGCACATTTAAAAATTGCCACTGACACTCTCTCTCTCTCTCTCTCTCTCTCTCTCTCTCTCTCTCTCTCTCTCTCTCTCTCTCTCTCTCTCTCTCTCTCTCTCTCTCTCTCTCTCTCTCTCTCTCTCTCTGACACACTCACTTCATTTGCTCCTGAAGAATAATATTGTTGCTGTTAAAAGGCTTGAATCTTTTGGTGTATTGCACATAACTGTACTCATTTCCGCAAATGTTTTGTTCAAACCCAAAGTATGCGCACATAAAGCCCCTCAGCTGTTCTTTTTCGCTGCTTATTGCACTTAAACAGTCAAATTCACTCCCAGTATTCACGTAAACACAGTCAGTTCTGTTTTAAGTGATCATTAACAGTTGAGAAAGAAAGTGCACGTGTATCAGTGTAATGGATCCGTGCGTCGGCTCTTAAAGTGACAGCAGCCCAATGCTGCGTTCACACCGCACGGGAATGACGCGATTCGCGCGAGTGATTTACATGTTAAGTCAATGCAGAGACGCGAATAGGTATTCTGCGGCGCGATTCGCGCGAATGAGGCGGAGCGAATGGCACGGCAATGTTCACGCGAATGACGCGGCAATGATCACGCGAATGACGCGGCAATGATCACGCGAATTGAGCGTTTTGAACGCGTGATTCGCGCGAACCGCTCAAGTTGAAAAATCTGAACTTTGGCGGATATTCGCGCCGCGTTAACCAATGAGGAGCCTGCTTACTGCTGTCACGTGGTGAAGTGACGGATGGGAAACCCATAGGGGAAACCCTGAGGCCAGAGTAATTTAAAAATACTACTGTTTTGTGTCACAAAATGTAGTTTTAATAGTTTTTCAGGCGGGAATGTAGTTGTTTAAAGCTCAAATATGTGATTTATTTATTAAGAGAGCTCCTATTTGAAATTTTGATCTGGTGTTTTCGGAGGTGTGAGACCCAGGCGATCACCGGAGCTCAGCGCTCATCAACCCCGGCGAGAGCAGCCTTAACTCGGATAGTCCTTCTGCCGACTGCCGCTGCCTGGCAGAACCCCCTCCCATGACGCGAATTCGCGTCTGTTGTGCAGTGAATGTCACACGCGAATGAAGCGAATTTCACGCGCGAATGAAGCGAATGGATTCAGATTGTTCACGCGTCCAACTTCGAAATTTATTTGCGTCATTCGCGTGCGGTGTGAACGCAGCATGATATTCCTGCTGACACATTATCAGATAATATTAAAATATCTATATGGCAGTTTTCCCCCATGTTATCAGTGTAAAAATTGTGGTCAGTGAAAATGCTGATAACTTTGGAAAACCACTAGCCACAGTGACTTCTGAGCAAAAAAGGTCAATGTCAACCTCTGGTGTTAAATTAATTTCTCATATGAGTGTTTATGAGTTTTTTCCATGATCTTAAAATCTATCAGCTGAACTTTATCAGCATCTGTTTCTGTTAAAGAGGTTCGGATGTTATTCTTTCTTGTACAGGAAGAGAAGTTCCTCGCAGATCAGAAGGATCACCTTGACTCAACTCTGAAGAGGATCATTGCTGAAAATAAGCGGGAAATCTCAGAGACGGAGCGTCAGTGCCTCCTCAAAAAACAGGCTCTGCTTAGAGGTAAAAATATACACAGGCTATTTTAATTATTATGAAAAGGATTAAGAACTCGTATGACTTCCATGTTGAAAGTTTTATGTAGACTATGCCTACAACACAAGTGCTCTTTTCATCTGTCAGAGCGAGAGTCCACTATTTGGGACATGGAAGAGAAGAACTTGCATGAGAGACACCAGCTCCTCAAACAGCAGCTGAAGGACCAGTACTTCCTGCAGAGACACCAGCTCCTCAAGAAACACGAGAAGGTCTGGATGCTTACACACTGTAAAAAATTTTGGTTGGTTTTTGTTGGTTTAACTTAAAAAAGTAAGTAACCTGGTTGCCTTAAAATTGTTTATTAAAATAAAAATTTTGAGTTGATACAATGAAGGAAGTTAGTTTAATAAATAGAAACTAAAAATATTATTGTATCTGAACCACATAAAAAAATTGATAAATCATGAAAATAGCACTATTTGGCATATTTCACTGCATCATCAGAAATAAAACACACACAATTACCCAATATGCTTACAAAATCGTTTAATAATATTTTAATAAAGGTTGTCGAATCTCAAAAATTTTTCATTGTATTAACTCAAAATTTTAATTTCAATGAACTCAAAATTTTAAGGCAACCAGGTAACTTTTTTTCTAAATAGTTTATTACAGTGCACTCAAGTCTTTTAGTGTGTGTGTGTGTGTGTGTGTGTGTGTGTGAGAGAGAGAATGATTCTTAATCCTTACTTGGTCTACTGCAGTGATCTGGGAAAGTGGCTCTGCAGTGCGACAGACAGGAATGGGGAACATCGATTCTGACTTTTTTTCCCTCGCAACTCCGAGTTTAGAACTCTAAATTAACTTTTTCTCGCAATTCAGGGTTTTTTTTCCGTCGCAATTCCGAGTTTAGAATTCGCAATTCAGATTTTTTTCTTGCAATTCTGACTTTTTCTTGCTATTCCTAGTGTAAAATCTGCAAATCTGGCTTTTCTTTCGCAAATTCCCAGTTTAGAACTCGCAATTCAGACTTTATTTCTCACAATTCTGACTTTATTTCTCACAATTCTGACTTTATTTCTCACAATTCAGACTTTATTTCTCACAATTCTGACTTTATTTCTCACAATTCAGACTTTATTTCACGCAATTCTGACTTTATTTCTCGCAATTCTGACTTTATTTCTCGCAATTCAGACTTTATTTCTCGCAATTCAGACTTTATTTCTCGCAATTCAGACTTTATTTCTCGCAATTCTGACTTTATTTCTCGCAATTCAGACTTTATTTCTCGCAATTCAGACTTTATTTCTCGCAATTCAGACTTTATTTCTCGCAATTCAGACTTTATTTCTCACAATTCAGACTTTATTTCTCACAATTCAGACTTTATTTCTCACAATTCTGACTTTATTTCTCACAATTCTGACTTTATTTCTCGCAATTCAGACTTTATTTCTCACAATTCAGACTTTATTTCTTGCAATTCTGACTTTATTTCTTGCAATTCAGACTTTATTTCTCACAATTCTGACTTTATTTCTCGCAACTCCGAGTTTATAACTTGCGATTCTGACTTTTTTCCTCTCGCAATTCCTAGATCAGAACTTGCGATTCTAACTTTTTCTCGCAATTTTGACTTTTTCTTGCTATTCCTAGTGTAGAACTCGTAATTCTGGCTTTTTTCTTTCGCAATTCCCAGTTTAGAACTCGCAATTCAGACTTTTTTTCGCGCAATACAGACTTTTTTCCCCTCACAAATCACTTTTTTTCTTGCAACTCGTAGATTAGAACTCTTAATTCTAACTTTTTCTTGCAATTCTGGGTTTTTTTCTTTCACAATTCTAAGTAAAGAACTCGCAATTCTGACTTTTTTTCCTGCAATTCTGACTTTTTCTTGCAAATCCTAGTTTAGAACTAGAACAATTTAGAACAATTGTATTATAATTTTTTTATTTTGTGGCAGAAATAAGCTTCCATACCATGTTGTTTTCTTAAGCAGTTTATTTGTTTTAAAAATGTGACTCACACTTCAGTCTAGCATTAGCAGTTCCTGGTTCATAGACAACAGGTTTAAATGACACACATTTTCTTCAATGGAAGTGTGCATGATGGGGTTCTGCCCCCTTTTGGTGGAAAGTATGTTAGTGCTCTGACACTGACCCGTGTCTGTATGGTGTGTGTGTGTGGTGTCTCAGGAACAGGAGCAGATGCAGTGCTACAACCAGCGTATGATTGAGCTCCTCAAGGCTCGACAGCAACAGGAGAAGAACCGGCTGCCCAAGATCCAGCGCAGCGAGGGCAAAACACGCATGGTCATGTTCAAGAAGAGCCTGAAGATTAACTCCACCGGAAACTCAGCGGAAGACCGGGAAAAGGTCAAGCAGGTAAAGCACGTCTTTCCGAGCTCTCCTTCTCCGACGGTCCGTGTGTGTGTCCTCCGTTCTAAACCTTCTCTCTCGTGTTCAGTTCACCAGGCTGGAGGAGAAGAGGCAGAAGGCCGAGCGATTGCACCAGCAGCAGAAACATGACAACCAGATGAGGGAGATGGTTAACCAGTGTGAGAGCAACAGCAGAGAGCTGCAGCAGCTGCAGGTGATGTACACACAGCGCACCGCCAGCCCCGCTCATGATCAGACACAGATGAGGAGATCGAGCCCATCTACACCTCTAATGCTTCAGTCCTGCTCCTCATCCTGCTCCTCATCTCATTCACTAACATTAGATAGATTCGATTTATATGATGATTAATGATCAGAGATGATCAGACACAGATGAGGAGATCGAGTCCATCTACACCTCTAATGCTTCAGTCCTATAGCTCATCCTGCTCCTCATCCTGCTCCTCATCCTGATCCTCATCTCATTCACTAACATTAGATAGATTAGATTTATATGATGATTAATGATCAGAGATGATCAGACACAGATGAGGAGATCGAGTCCATCTACTCCTCTAATGCTTCAGTCCTGCTCCTCATCCTGCTCCTCATCTCATTCTCTAACATTAGATAGATTAGATTTATATGATGATTAATGATCAGAGATGATCAGACACAGATGAGGAGATCGAGTCCATCTACACCTCTAATGCTTCAGTCCTGCTCCTCATCCTGCTCCTCATCTCATCCTCTAACATTAGATAGATTAGATTTATATGATGATTAATGATCAGAGATGATCAGACACAGATGAGGAGATCGAGTCCATCTACACCTCTAATGCTTCAGTCCTGTAGCTCATCCTGCTCCTCATCTCATTCACTAACATTAGATAGATTAGATTTATATGATGATTAATGATCAGAGATGATCAGACACAGATGAGGAGATCGAGTCCATCTACACCTCTAATGCTTCAGTCCTGCTCCTCATCCTGCTCCTCATCTCATTCTCTAACATTAGATAGATTAGATTTATATGATGATTAATGATCAGAGATGATCAGACACAGATGAGGAGATCGAGTCCATCTACACCTCTAATGCTTCAGTCCTGCTCCTCATCTCATTCTCTAACATTAGATAGAAACTTATAAACTATGAATGAACCATAAACTAAGTTTTGCAAAAGATTTGTTACTGAATACTTATAATATTACCCAACATTTTTGTGTTGTCAAGGCTCATGATGACAATTGCATGAAGCCGTTTTTTGTGTGTGTGAATAGTTAATTTGTTTCACCTAGCATTGACTCTTGCCAGCGATCACTACCCGTCTGACTGTGTGAATGTCTCCTGCAGAATGAGAAATGTCACCTGCTCATAGAGAACGAAACGCAGCGTCTGAAGTCACTGGATGAGCAGCACAACCAGCAGCTGAAGGACTGGAGAGAACAGCTCAAGCCCAGGAAGAAGGTCTGGAGCTCTCTCTCTTATTTACACTCTTACTCTCGGACACGGGAAGGAATGCACTGCTCAATCCAGCGGCACGTCTGAGACATATTCAGAAATCTAAATGAAACGAAAAACATGAAATGAGCACGACCATTCAAACGAGTGGAGATATTTGAGTCATCATGGCTGGCTGCATTTTTTTGATCAGAAACAGTCCAAACTGTAATATTACAGCGAACAATTAAAAAATAGCCATTTTCTGTTTTAATATTGGACTTTTTTTTTAATATTTGATTTTTTTAGTTAGTTTTCTGATTGCGTTGGTCTAATGGTCTTTACGAAATTAAGGCTTGTAGGTTTTAATCAGATATTATATTATATTATATTATATTATATTATATTATATTATATTAATTATATTAATTACATTATATTATATTATATTAATTATATTATATATTATATTATATTCAAGTTTTCTGGGCTCCAATTAAAGATGAACAAAAATAGAAACTATTTTAACTATTTTTACAGCATTGAAGAAAACCATATGAGCCTAGTTAATATCTCTAAGTAAAATAAGTGATATGAGTAAAACACAATTCATTAATCATCATAATTTGTTTGAGAGTTATTTGTTAGCACAGAATTGATGATTGTGACAGGCTTATTCAAATGATTGAATATATTCCTGTGATCAAAGCTTAATTGATCATCATTACTCCCGTCTTCAGTGTCACATGACCCTCCAGAAATCATTCTCATATGCTGATTTACTGCTCAAGTAAATGTCTTATGTTATCAAAGGGTTAGTTCACTCAAAAATGAAAGTTCTGTCGTTAAAGGTGAACTATGTAGTATTTTTGCAGTAAAATATCCAAAAACCACTAGGCCAGTGTTATATATTTTGTTCAGTTGAGTACCTACAATATCCCAGATGTTTCCAACTATTTGTAAATTGTGAGAAAATTGCTATTTTAGCTAAGGACAGGGACGTTGCAGCATTGCATTTGAGAGAGTCGCCTGTCAATCGCGTCATATCTGCGTTACCCTCGATTTCGGCTTTTATTTGGCAGGAGCGCTTTACTCTTAGCAGTGTGAACAACTGAACGCACGGAGTAACGTCATAACATCGTTTTAAACACACCTAAATGTATCTAATATGATAAACAGAGCTCCATTACCTCAAAATCATAACCGGAAGAGCGGATCTGTGCAGGCGCCCGGCAAATGAGTCCCGTCCCGTCATAATAAAAGTCCCGGTATTCGCAAGGCAGGTATTTGTTTAACAATCGCTCCAGCAGCTTTGCTCAGCTCCTCAACACTCGGTCCTGCTCTGCTTTAGACTACAGTAACGTTAATAACCGCATGCATGAACGTGATTTCTGCCCGAGTCCTATTTTTCACCGGCTGTGATGAGAAGACCACATCTCCCAAGATGCTGCGCTCACACTTTGCGTCATCAAACTGCATTTGTTTTGCATAGGCGCCCTCCAGTGGACAAAAGCTGCATAGTGCACCTTTAATTCCTCAGCCTCATGTTGTTTACAAGACTTTCGTTCATCTCCAGAACCTGAGATTCTGAGTTTTCTGTTCCTCCATTGACAGATATGCAATCACCAGGGCACAGAAACCAGTGTGTGTTGATAAATAGCATTATATTTATATTGTGGTATGAAAGGTTGCAGTGATGAGCATTGTAGTCAAGGTTATGTGGCACGAGTCTGTATGCAAAGCTTGTGCTGAAATTGCGACTGATTTACAAGAGAATGCAGCGAATACGTAAGGGATAATGTCCACCCAGCCGGTTGTTATCGCAGAATAAACCCCGACAGAGTGATCAGGACCCCGACGCGAAGCGGAGGCCTTATTACACGGCTACTAGTCTCAAATAAATTAGACACTAAATATTGTCTAAGATTAAATATTTTATTAGCTCTTACGCAAAGCTTCCGCGAAGAAAAACAGTTCCAACCTGCTTTAAGCCTTTATCTATTGCTGCTAAATGTTGAAAATGAATGCTGAAAGGGTTAGTTCACCCAAAAATGAAACCAAGCCTATGATTTACTCACCCTCAAGTTATCATAGGTGTATATGACATTCTTCTGTCAGACGAATACAATCGGAGTTATATTTAAAAAGTCCAGGCTAACGTTAATCCCAGCAGTAGTTGTAGTTGTGTTTGAAGTCCATAAAAAATGCAGCTGTCCGTCAAATAACGTGCTCCACACGACTCCGATGGGTTAATAGAGCCTTCTGATTCGAATCGATGCGTTTGTGTGAGAAAAATATCCATATTTAAAACTTTATAAAGGAAACCAGCCTTGAAGTCTTCCATTGTAACCCACGGTGGTTGTGTTAAATAGCCATAAGATGGCGCCAGAGAGTCAATGACAGCGTTAAGCAGAAGAAGTACCGGTCACGATAACTCGTAGTACCCGGATGAGCGGTGGTGTGTTATCCAGTTTTAGCGGTTCTTATCTTACAATAAAAGCTGTTTTTGGGCTAGCAAGGACGCTTTCAGTTCTGGAATTTACAGGATTTTCTTATAGTATGGTGACCAATGTCAGAATTTCTCAGTTCATGACCTCTTTGAAGTTTTCAATGTAACTTCAGCAGTTTAACCTCAATTTTATGAAGCGCCTTGAGTGCTGTTTACGCAAAATATAAAGGGTTAGTTCACCCGAAAATGAAATGTCTGTCATTAACTCCTCTCCCTAAAGTCGTTCCACACCCGTAAGACCTCCGTTCATCTTCACACACAGTTTAAGATATTTTATATTTAGTCCGAGAGCATATGCAAGTGTCTGCACATTATACTGTCCATGTCCAGAAAGGGAATAAAAACATCATCACAGTAGTCCATATGAGACATCAGTGGGTTAATTAGAGTCTCTTGAAGCATCAAAAATACATTTGGGTCCAAAAATAACAAAAACTACGACTGTATTCAGCATTGTCTTCTCTTCCGGGTTTGTTTTCAATCCTCAAATAAAGATTCAAATGCCATGTGATTTCAGCAGTTTGACACGTGATCCGTGAAATGACATACATTTCATGTTTGGGTGAACTAACCCTTTAATCTCCAACGCGCACTCATGAGAGCACCTCGGCACACAAGCAGACGTTTATTGCATGGGTTGCAATAATTGACTCCTATATAATAATTGATAATTGAAAGATTAATATTTTGTAAAGTGGTAAATAGTTTTTGCACAAACCGAGCACTGTTTGCTGCCTTTCTGGGGTTTGGAAGAGGTAGACTGTCAGTGGAGGGAGCGAAAGCTCTCAGATTTCATCAAAACTATCTTCATTTGTGTTCTGGAAATGAACAAAAGTCTTACGGGTTTGGAACAACATGAGAGTGAGGAATTAATGACAGAATTTACATTTTTGGGTGAAAACCCAAAATTCCAAATCATTTTCAAAAGATTTTCTCATGGCAGTAAATGCATGCGTAGTCATTTTACTCAATAATACAGGCGTGCTCAAAACGTTTACTCACCCCTTGCAGAAACGATCGAGAGAACGAATTTTACACAATAAGAGAGATCATACAAAATGTGTTCTTCTTTATTTAGTGCTGTCCTGAGTAAGATATGTTTCTTAATATATGTTTACATATAGTTCACTAGACCAAAAAAAAAAGGAAACTGAATTCATAAAAATGAAATACCCTGTTCAAAAGTTTCCACACCCTTGATTCTCAATACTGTGGGAGGTATCCTGGATGATCCACGGCTGTTTTTTTGTTGTTTTGTGATGCTGTTCTTCAGTCTCTTGTTTGTCCTGAGCAGTTAAACTGAGCTCTGCTCTTCAGAGAAATCCTCCAGCTCCTGCGAATTCTTCATCTTTTCCATATTTGAACCCTTTCCAGCAGTGACTGTATGATTTTGAGATCTGAGGATTGAGGGACTAAAAACACAACTATTAAAAAAAAGTTCAAACATTCACTGATGCTCCAGAAGGAAACAACGCATTGAGAGCCAACGCATCATGTTTTGAACATGACAATGATGTCATCCACATTTTTTTATTTTTATTATATGCTACATGTTTTTCATGTAGTACTGCCCTTTAGAAGCAAGCAACAGAAGGAAGACAAATTTAAGAATTGAGGAAGTGTTCACATATTTTTTTATAAATTAACATTTTGCAGAATCTGCAAGGGGTATGTAAACTTTTGAGCATGACTGTAGATAATACCACTAATTATTAACAACATAACATAATAGGCTCATACAACAAATTCTAAAATTATGTAAAAAAAGTTTTTATATATAATGGCTTTTAGCGATATGCCTAATAGTCAGTTATTGGCTAATCTCAAAATGGCGAAATATCTTCCAATTGATAGAATGGGGTTGGAGTTAAAGACTTTCCGTCCACTGGAGGGCGCCTATTCAAAAATGCGTAGTTTAATGTTGCCAAGTGTGAGCGCAGTATTTTGGGACATGTGGTCTTCACCTCACAGCCGGTGGAAAATAGGACTCGGGCAGAAATCACGTTCATGCATGCGGTTATTAACGTTACTGTAGTCTAAAGCAGAGCAGGACCGAGTGTTATGGACCTGAGCACGGCCGCTGGAGCGATTGTTAAACAAATACCCGCCTCGCGAATACCAGGACTTTTATTATGACGGGACGGGACACAGTCGCCGGGCGGCTGCACTGATCCGCTCTTCCGGTTATGATTATGAGGTAACGCAGCTCTGTTTATCATTTTAGATACATTTAAGTGTGTTTAAAATGTTATGACGTTACTCCGTGCGTTCAGTTGTTCACACTGCTAAGAGTAAAGCGCTCCTGCCAAATAAAAGCCGAAACCGAGGGTAACGCAGATATGACGCAATTGACAGGCGACTCCCTCAAACGCTATGCTGACACGTCCCGGGTTCTTAGTTAAAATAGCAATTTTCTCACAATTTACAAATAGTTGGAAACATTTGGGATATAAGTACTCAACTGAACAAAATATATAACACTGGCCTAATGGTTTTTGGATATTTTACAGCAAAAATACTACATAGTGCACCTTTAAAAAGCGTGTTGTGTTGTTTCCTCTCTCAGGTTCTGGAGGATGAACTGACACTGAAAAAAAAAGAGCAGGAGATTTTCTTCAGGATGAGTGAAGATTCAGAGAGTGTGAACGTCGGCTCGCCATCCAGACTCACCAAGTTCCTCCCGTACGTCGACTCCTCCACCACATGAGCTCCCACGCGTGCGCGTCCACGTCCAGCTCTCACCAAGTGTTCTAGCTTCTTCAGTTGTGTAGGTGATGATCAGATAGACGCACAGAATCAGAGAATGCAGTTTAAACACTCAGCGCAGAATCACATGATGCTGAAGCCAAAGAACCAACAACACACACTTACACGGACATGACACACCTGGCTCTCTGCTCAACAGAGATGACGGATGAAGTGCTCTGATGCGTTTATTTAGACAAAGGCATTTTTAATCATGAATATGAAACGAGGGCGTTGAACCGGCACTAGCACAACTCGTTTATTTACCACTCGAGCGGACACTTTCGTTTAAAAGCTACTGTTGTGTTTTATAGTTAGCAAAAGGTTTATTGCCAAACACATTGTACAAACCTTGCATATTCTTACATATTTTTATTTTTTCTATGATCATTAATATATATATATATAGAAACTTTATCACTTTTACTTTTATAACTAATTTCGACCTTGTTCAAATGTTGAAATGCTATAAAAAAGGAATTAATGTTTTAAATTTGTTTTGAACTGCTTCACACGAAGTGTACATTTTAATTGGTACATTAAGTTATTTTACTCATTTATTGGATGTTTTATGTACTAGCGAACAACTAATTTGCCACTTTTATTATTCTGCAAAGTTCACCAAAATGTGAGTTTTTTTCTGCCACAAACTGTCAGTGGCACATTTACTGTAAACGCTTCACACTGGACGAGACGGGCCCGAGCCAAACACATCTGGTGTGCGCTATAATCTGGGTTAGTTTATCGTTGATCGTTTTGTACAAGCACTGTCGCCTAACTCGAGTGCAATATGTTGTGTTCCTCAGATTTTATACACGTGTTATTTTACACCAGCTTCCATTCTTTAGCCATCTGATGGATTTATTTTTCCAAAACCATTACGTGTGTCTGACAATATGGTACTTGGATTTTACTTTTTTTTATTTTTTTTAAATGCACAATTTTGCTCGTTCCTGTTTGAGTCTGTAACTCTGTGTAAGCAAAGGTTCAGTGTTGATGATGCCTGTCCTCATGTAAGAAACTGTTGTTCTGCAAGAGTATATATATAATAAATGAGATGTTTATTATTCTTCCTTGGGAGTTCTTCAAAGTTTTAATTCATCTAAAATATGCACATTTACATCTAACCTTTGTGTTCTACTGGCAGACTTTTGTGTAGATGGGTAATGCTGGTCATTTATGGCCCGGTTCCTCAGACAGGGCTTAGATTAAACCAGGATTAGGCCTTAGTTCAATTAGGACATTTAAGTAGCTTTTATAAATGTGCCTTAGAAAAATTATTTAAAAAAAACTTCTGATGTGCATCTTGAGACAAAACAATGACAGATATTTTAAGATTTGCTTTCAGTTAAAACAGCTCAAACATGTATTTTAGTTGGAGGCTATCTTAAGCCTTGTCTGTGAAACCAGGGAGATGTCCAATAGTATATTTGGAATTTAAACCTGATTCATTCATAATTTTGTGGATTTGTATTTTGTTACTGAATATCATTATTTTAAAAGTAGTTTTTTAGAAGCACACAGTAGAGAAGAGAAATATGTGCTCCTATGTTCAGCTCCTCGTGGGATTATTGACCGGTTCCTCTGGAGGAGGGGGGGGATTCTCTTTAGTCAAGTTAGCTTCTTGGTTTATTGCAAGCAACCACATTTGGGCACATCTGTCCATCATCCATCCGTCTGTCCATTATCATAATCATTAAATTATGGAATCACTAAGATTAATATAATTTGCATTATACTATACACTCACCTAAAGTATTATCAGGAACACCACACTAATACTGTGTTTGACCCCTTTCGCCTTCAGAACTGCCTTATTTCTACGTGGCATTGATTCAACAGGTGCTGAAAGCATTCTTTAGAAATGTTGGCTTATATTGATAGGAGAGCATCTTGCAGTTGATGGAGATTTGTGAGATTTTTCCAGTCTTCAACTGTCCAATTTTGGTGAGCTTGTGCAAACTGTAGCCTCTTTTTCCTGTTTGTAGTGGAGATGAGCGGTACCCGGTGGGGTCTTCTGCTGTGGTAGCCCATCTGCCTCAAGGTTGTGTGTGTTGTGGCTTCACAAATGCTTCGCTGCATACCTCGGTTGTAACGAGTGGTTATTTCAGTCAAAGTTGCTCTTCTATCAGCTTGAATCAGTCGGCCCATTCTCCTCTGACCTCGAGCATCAACAAGGCATTTTCGCCCACAGGACTGCTGTATACTGGATGTTTTTCTTTTTTCACACCATTCTTTGTAAACCCTAGAAATGGTTGTGCGTGAAAATCCCAGTAACTGAGCAGATTGTGAAATACTCAGACTGGTCCGTCTGGCACCAACAACCATGCCACGCTCAAAATTGCTTAAATCTCCTTTCTTTCCCATTCTGACATTCAGTTTGGAGTTCAGGAGATTGTCTTGACTAGGACCACACCCCTAAATGCTTTGAAGCAACTGCCATGTGATTGGTTGATTAGATAATTGCATTAATGAGAAATTGAACAGGTGTTCCTAATAATCCTTTAGGTGAGTGTATATCACATAGAAAACAAATAATGCTACATTTTATAGTAAACTGCAATTTATTCCTGTAATTAAAGCTGAATTTTCAGTATCATTACTCCAGTCTTCAGTGTCACATGATATTTTATTGATCATTTTTGTTTGCAATAATACAAAAAAAGCAAACTTTATCCATCCCCCCATGTGTCCATTTATCATTTTAGGAAAAGGCTCCTTTGCCAGTTCAGCATCATTTTGGGCAGCATTTCATTCTCTTATGAACTTAATTTCTTTCCCTTTTGTCAATAAACAGGTAATAAATCAACCAGACAACTCAAGGACAACCATATAAATGGAAGACAGAAAAAGTGTGCTGTTGATAATAGTGTTACCATGGGCTTGCTTATAATAATAATACTAATAAAAAACATGTTGACTATTTAAAATGTTTATTTGATTTACAATATGTAAAAAAAAAAAAGTTAAAAGACAAAACTTGAAATACTATTAACAAAACATTACCCAAAAAAAGGTAACCCATGTCATCTCGCCTTTGTTCCTGGTTCAAGAATCCGATTTTAACAGTCGTGTTTCATACTTTCAGCATTTACCCTCTCCACTCGGTTATCCTTCATAGCAAATACCTCTCGGCTATAGAACACCTTCCACTATCCTTTCCTAACTCAGGCACTTGCATTTGTCGCACGTTTAAAGAAGGACTGCTTTTATGGATGCATTTCATAGCAACCAGGAGCTAATGACCTTAGAGCGAAGTCAGCATATGATTCCTGGTGCTCCCAGTATTGTCAAGTCAGACTGGGCACCAGTTTAACACTGTTTTAGTTTTCTGATAAACAAATGAATGGAAAACGCAACAAAATATTTTTAGTAACAAAAAACCCCCAACATATTTCCACATGTAGTGTTTAAAATAAACATGTCTATCAAATGTATGCTTGAAACCAGTCAAGCATGAATGTTAAACCATTTAACAATGATTGTAAAATATCAAAGCACCTTCGTCAATGGTATGAAAATACTTTGGGCAATACTGACATATAAAATAATGACTATTATGGCTGCTCTGAGGTAATCCATTATTCACTAATGTGGATGATTTGTACTGCAAAAAGGAGTCGCTTTTTATATCAATGTTTGCTATAAGATTTATATGACAGAAATCAAATAGAAATGAAATAAGAATAGAAATGGGTGCCAGCGTTCTGTAAACCTTAAGGCCATGTGTTTATGCACCTTCCCTTTACTCATCAGTTCCTCAGTGCAGAGTTCTCCGCAAAGTCCGTAAAAAGTGCAGCTTGAATCCAAACAATTGAAAAGTAAAGTAGATAAAACAGGTTTGGTTGTGTTAGGACCTAAAAGCAGACCAATTTGTACTTGGCTGTAAACTAAAAGATTCAAAATGTAGAGTTACAGAGTGTTTAACAAGTTCTCCAGGCATTGATTTTGCCGTGCAAGCGCCAACTTGCTAATTGTAAGGTATGTGTAATATAGAATCATACTCTAATCTACACTCAAATCTGCTGATATACACTGCTCAGACATCAAGTTTTACTTATTTGCATATACTACGCAAAAAGCACAGAACGCTTTGCATGTTATACTGAGGCACAATATCATGGAGGCTGTGAAAAGTCATTTATATATTGCTAGTCACTTAAACCTTTAGCGATACATATAAGGTTTGATTAACATAAGAATGGGCATATCCCAGACAGCGATAGTGTCGGCCAGCATCCGGCCCACCAGATGTGGGCCAACACCATGTTGCTGTCTGGGATGAAAGCACACATGGTTTTCCCTAAAAGGGAGAGTTGCAAGCAAACAAATTATTATGGCCTGTTTGAACTTGCAAAGGATGGAATGTAATTTAAAAAAAGGTACCCATAAATAAACGATGTTAATTAAATAAGTTTTCTTTAGGCAGCTATGTCAAGAGTACCTAAGGTTTCTTGGTCAGGTAATTGGAAGGGATCCAGCCCTCCATCACTGGCCCATCACTCACATTTTTACAAAACCACCAGCCGCTACCACTTTTCTCCAGCACTTCGAAGATGGCGCCCTCTTTAAAGCCAGGTGTCTGCTCGTCTCCTTCAAAGTCTGCCACGGCTAAGAACAGCTCCTCTTTGGCTGGCTCCTTGATAAGCGGTGGGAGTTTGTCTCTTGGTGGCCCTGGTTTTTCCATCTTGACGAAGGGCTTGGGTGGCACGGGTACTTTGGGCTTGGGTTCCTCCTTCTCCTTTTCTTTGGGGGCTGGCAAAGGGAAGGCTTTCGTTTTGGGTGGCGGGGGTCTGCTCTGAGGAGGAGGGGCGGCTGGCTTGGCTTCCTGCCAGTCTTTTTGTGGCGCTTTGGTGTCTGTAGGACTGGCTGGCTCAGCACCCTTCTTTGGTGGTGGAGGTCTTCTAGGTGCCACAGACGGCCTCTGGGGAGGCTCTTTTGGTGCAGTTGTTGGCGGTTTAATTGTTTCTGATGGGTTATGGCCATTTTGTTGCTTAGGGGGGCATTTTGGCTCTCCATTTGTTCTGCTATTATTCAGGGGGTTACTGGATGAGATATCATTCTGTTGGTTGGGATCACCTGAGTTGCCACTGAGCTCTGGAGGCTTAGATGGACGAAGTTTACTCCGAAGGTTTGTGATGTCCAGCTCATTCTTAGCAACCGGCTCTGGTTTCACTGCAGGGGTGGGCTTTGGTCTGATCACTGGTTTCGGTTTCAGGAATGGGGCCGGGTTGGCCGAATCCGGCTTCTCTTCGTGCAAATCTGGTTTGGGTTTGGGAGGCTGCTTGGCCACATGCTTTAGGTTAAACTTTTTCACCTCCTTGGCTGAGATATTGTGGCCACACTCTAAGCCCATTTCATTGCGTAGATAGAGTTGCTTGTTCTTCTCCTCCTTCTTTATCTCTGGGGGTTTGTCCGGTTTGAGAGGAGCTGCTTTTGGCGTCACAAGTGGGATTATGACCCCTGGGGCCGGTGGTTTGGGTGGGAGAGGTTTAGAAATCTCTGCTTTGGGTTTGTCTTCCAATTCCAGGCTCTTGTTGATGGATTCTCTCCTTGGTGGTAAAGCTGGCTTCTCTTCAGCCGTAGGTGAGGATGGAGGTGGGGGTAAGGGCCCAGAAAAATGGGAGCTGCCCTTGCCCACGTTGGGCTTCCATTCTTTCAGCTTGGAACGGGTGGAAAATTCAGAGTTGGATGAAGGTTCGTCTGGCAGAGGTTTGGACCAACTTTGTTCAGAGTTGGTATTATTGCTTGAGGTATCTTCCAACTTCAGCTGACCCATCTCACCAGGAAGGGGAGCCAAAAAGTTAGGCCTAGAGGCATTGCTAGTTTTTTTGTATTTATCAATGAATGTGACAGGAGCCCAGCCTTCTTTATCATCGATCTGAATGTACCACCAACCGCTGGAGTTCTTCTCAATGACCTGGGAATACAAGATATAAAGTAAATGTATGCATTTCGAATAGCTGGATGTAATTGAGTAATATGTTGTCTCCTGTTAAACTCACTTCGACTTTCACTCCTGCCTGGAAGCTAATGCCATCGGGAATGGTTGTCTGAAAGTCAGCTATGGTGTAAAATTCCTCCTCTACTTGGGGTGGAACTGGAGGTTTAGGCAGGCTCACTCCTCTTGGCTGGAATTAGAGACAAGCCATGAGTTGCCATGTCAAAATCTTATGCATCCTGTAGAACCTTTTAGAAATATTTGAGATGCAATTGTAAAATGTATCACCCATACTATTGTTAGATCCCGCCGTGGTGGAGGTCTCTGTCGAGCTCCTGCTTCTGCAAAGAAAAAGAGGGCAGAGTTTAGAGAGCCAACAATCTTTTCAAGCAAGTCTCACTTTCGGCTGCCCTTGTTAGAGGTTGCCACAGCTGATCATCAGCATATTTATTTGGTATATATTTTATGCAAGATATCCTTCCAGATGCAACTCAGCACTAAGAATGCATTACAATCTCAAGCAAGAACATGGAGCTATTCAGGCCATTGTAATTTTGAAGGACTCAACTAGGGTCGCATCAATATTTTTTAATTCAGCTTGGCGCATTGATCACTGTTGGGAAGTATTGGTACAACTCCACTTGGCTCGTTTTGCTTTTCCACAGCAGTATAGTATCGCTTCAAAGTGGGTGGGATTATATGCTGATCATTATAGTTGTGCCGCCATCTTGTCTACTGACCACGATACAGCCATTTTTTCCAAGTTGTGTTTGACGGTTGTTTAAAGCAAGTCGTTTAAAAAAAGTTGTAGGAACAAATGATACTGCGTTGGCTGTTCTGACCGTTTAAATCTAGCGGGTTTTGTGTCGCACATCCAATGATTCTGGTAGTGACGATTCTCTCTGACCAATCAGTGATCTGTTAGTATGGCTCGCTTGGAACCTCAACCGAAATGGTACTAAAAAAAGTACTAGATACTATAAACAATGGAAAACCAGCCAAAAGTGAGCTGTACGAGTCGTACCATGCAGTGGAACTGTGCCAAATAATGACTGGCTGACTGTACACAAGTTGACAAATAAGCATTAAAAATGTTTTGCTTTGTCTGTAAAACACCACTTTTGAAGAAAAAAATGCATATTGTTATGTAGCGTGATGTTTGAAAAAAAATATAAGGGTTCACTAACTTTTTCTTTCACTGTTTTTTGAACATTTTTGACAATACTAATTAAATTAAAAATTTTGTCATGTCAACAATTTTATCTGAGAAATACTTAAATTAGAATCACACAAACTGTTACTTACTGCGCTTGCTGTCTGAAAACGGTGAAAACCGGTCACGCTGATTCTCCTTGTTTTCCTTATTCTGCTGTTTGCAAGCCACTTCCAGGTCATTAGCGCTGGCATGAACGGGGGCACCAGCAGCCATCTTCTGATTGAGAATGTCAGCCTTCTTCAGATAGGACGCCGGGGCCCAGCCCTCTTTTCCTTGGTATCTAAGGGGTGAGAGGGACAATGCTCTGTCCAAGAAAATGCTCAAGTATCTTTATCCTTTCTGAGGACATTTGCATTTGTTTTTACCTGATCTTCCACCAGCCTTCCAAGTTTTTCTGAATGACCTCTACAGTCATGCCTCTCTCCAAATCAATTTCATCTTGATCACGTGCAGAGTATGGATATATTGCGGTGTGTTTTTCCTCTGAGGAAATGAAAGGAATATTTCAACCTTTTTGGTTAAAAATGTTGTTCATGAAAAACATTAAACCACTACAGCCAATTTGCCACTTGCGTTTTGCACAAAATCAGTACAAATAATATTAATATTCCACTGAAGCTTGACAACCAGAAATTATCCAAATAGTATGTTTTTGTTTTATTAATAGATATCTGCAATTTATTTTTATCTTGTTTGAAAAGTTTGCTTGATATTTTTCATTAAAATAAATGCTACTTTGATATTTTCTTATCTAATGCAATGCCATCCATCCATATTTAAAAAAAAAAAAAATTCATTGAGCTTACAATGCGTTCATTGTTTTGCCAAAATAGTTAAATGGAAAACGCGAAGTGGTAAATTAGTGGTAAGAGTATCACTTTTCACACTTGTATTTATATTTTACAATAAATGAATGCTTGTAATCTGCACGAGCTCTTTCTGTTTTGAGCTTTGTCATGAATAGCAGATGAAGAAGGGTGGGGGGGGGGAATCTGATCAGAGACCCAAGAGTACTTACAGCATAAGCACATTTGCAGGGAAGAATGACTACTTTCACATGCTACCAACAAAATCACAATCTAAACATAACATGACTCCACCAGGTTTAAATGCTTCTCATCTCTGCTCATACATTCAGTTCCATCCAAAGATACAAAACAGGGTACAGCATCTCTTCTTCTCTTTGTTTGTGTGACTAACTTGTTTAAATTGTGATTGTGTTTTATTGATTTTTTTCATGACAAAACGTGCATCAACCAAGACCATCTAATTAGCATTAGCATGAGTCATTTCATGTGCTTTGGTAATTACTTTTGTAAACAAGATGTAACTCAAGTAATAAAGTAAAAAGAAAGTATTGCACAAATAATACTAATAATAAGGACACTTGTGTTGCAATTCCCAGATTCATGCTTCTTCGTTCAGTACATGACACACAGTGCAGTGCATGCAGTGGCGCATGCAGAAGTCACACAGTGCAGTGCATGCAGTGGCGCATGCAGAAGTCACACATGCGGGGTCGGGTGAGACCATCACAACAGACTCAGAGTGATAAAGTGGTATGCTTTCCACCTTGGCCAAAGCCTGTGCTGAACAGATCCCCTAAAGTACGCCGGCGACCAACGTGCCTCGGCAGTGACCAGAATCTCCGGCACACTCCAGCAGAGAGCAAGCAGACACATGTGAAAACCTTCAGGTCACGTCTCTATGTTGGGCTACCAAATATTCAATCCCTGCCATGTAGTGCTGAACTAAAACTAAAAACTGCACTTTAAATCTTCTCATCTATCTTTATGAATAACATCTGAGTAAGACTTGAAAGACCTTAAATGGTGAAGTGTGTAATTTTTGCATCACTAAACAGAATTGCACAAATAAGCCTGTGATTACAAACACTGTGATGTTAAAGTGTTGTGGGTGGTTGCCAGGGTGTTAAATTGTGTTGCTAGGCCGTTCTTGCAAGGGTGGTTGCTTACTTGCCCAACAGAAAACATCCCCACCTCCAAGATTCACCATACACGACACAAAGTGCTAGTTCACCCAAAAATGAACATTTTGTCATCACTTAACATTCAGTTTCTTCCTTCTGAAGAACACAAAAGAAGATATTTTAAAGAACGGTAAGCCATCATTGACTACCATAATAATACTATGAAAGTCAATGGCTACCGTCAACTGTCTGGTTATCAACATTCTTTAAAAAATATTTTGTGTTCAACAGAAGAAAAAAACTCATACAGGTTTTGAACAACATGAATGTGAGTAAATGATGACAAAATATAGAGTTTTGGTTTGAACTATCCCTTAAAGCAAAGGATATGAACACAAGAGCTCATGACTTTTGAAGAAACTAGCTTTTTACTGTTGACGGGAAACATTTGGCATACTCTGTGGTCTTTTACACCCAAAACTTGTTCATCAAAATGCATTGAAAGTCTGATCTCAAAGGGAAAGATCACCCAAATATGTTCTCTAGCCATCCTAGGTGTATATTACTTTCTTCTTTCAGCCAAAATATCCTGGCTCTTCCAAGCTTTATAATTGAAGTGAACAGGGGGGGATTTTGAAACCCAAAAAAGCACATCCTTCCATTATAAAAGTAATCCACACAGCTCCAGGGGTTAATAAAGGCTTTCTGAAGTGAAGAAACATATCCAACTTTATAAACTAATCACTGGCTTCTGGTAACGGCCGTAAGAGAGTCTAGTGCCGGTGGAAGAGTGACCTCTGACCTGACCCATGACTAGGGCCGTCCTCGACTAAGGATTTACACATTCGAATCAGAATTGTCGAATCTCTCTATGGTCGACTCATAGTCAAATCATCTGTGTGTGTGTGTGAATGGGTTGGAAGGAGCACGACACTAGTCTGCAGGCGGGTAAGACTATTTTTTATTTTCCTTTACACACTGCACACAGCAACAACTTTTAATAAAGCGACCAAAACTGCTTGCCAACTGACAGACGAACTGACAATGGCTTTCTTATTTAGGTTTAAATAAAAGTTAATGTGGTGGATAAACATTCGTCACACGTTTTCTCAAAACATTTTAAAGTCTCGATCGAAATACAGAACATCACACAAATATATAAAAGAACATTTTGATAAATAAACCTAAAAAGAAAACCTGCCTAGAGAGGAAAAGAACACTTTGAGTGCGTTTACATGCACGGTCTTAAGCCAATTGTGCCTAAAAGGGGGTCGTACACCGGACATGAAGCTCAGCGCCGTCTCAGGATCTCACACCGGACCGCACATTATATACACGCAAGATCAATTTCGAATCGACTTCTGCACGTTGGGTGTATCTTGTAGCACAGGGTGAAATCAGTATGTACATTGACGATTTGTTCAATTCTATGTGTTTGAATTTTAAAGATGCGGCACGACGCTGAGCTTCAGGTCTGGTGTGCAACCCTTCAGCGCTCTTTAAGGGGCTGCGCACCGGACACGTAGCACAGCGCCGCGTCTTTAAAATATTGAGCATATTGCCAAAATGGTATGATCCTCCTTTCATAACACCTGCGAAGATTCGACTGCGAGATCGGTGGTTGAATCCAGCTCCACATATCGATGTATCGAATCTTCGACTATTCGGGGTCACCCTTACCCATGACTAGTATATTTTTCTTACAAAAACACATGGCTTCACTTCAGAAGGCCTTTATTAACCCACTAGAGTCATATGGATTACTTTTATGATGGATGGATGTACTTTTTGGGCTTTAAAATCTGAGGTACCATTCATTTCCATTATTAAGCTAGGTAGAGCCAGGGTATTGTTTAATATAACTCTGTGATTGGCTGAAAGAAGAATTTCATGTACACCTAGAAATTCGCTAGTTTGCTGCAGAACAACTCATTATGTTGGTGTGAAATAAACAGTTATGGAAATGTAGAAAGCTAAAGCTCCTATCTCCTCCCGAAAATCCCGGAAAAAGTATGTTGGTGCTTCAGTGCTTACTTACTTCGCTCAGAGAAGCCGTCAATCATGATGTCACACCTCCGTTTTCATAGCATCAATTAACTAACTAAAACCAAACTTAAAGAATGAACACTTGAACTGACATCATTGGATATAAACTACCCAAAATGACAGAAACTATCTAGGAAAACTGTATTTGAAGTGTACTTTGATTGTTTAGTTTGTCTTGTGTCATATTGGACTACATGGAGGGGGCAGGGTTTATGAGCTATACTGGGACCAACCACCTGGGGGCGATTAGCATGCTTTGGCTTCACTTTTCAGGACGTGTGCGGCACACTTGGCTAACATCGATGGGTTAAATGCAGAGGACAAATTCTGAGTACGAGTTACAATACTTGGCCTTTATAGTCTCTGCATTAAAGATAAAAAAAATTACACACTTCACCTTTAAGAGATCCCAAATCTGAATAGACAGGAGGTAGCACTCTTTTTTGTATTGTTGTAGACATTTGAGATTGATGTGAAACATTTGATGGCAAGCAGGACTCACCTTCTTCTGCTGGAAATGAGAAATCATCAGGGTCGTCCTGAGCTTCCAGGCATGTGGCTGGTACCCAACCTTGAGCATCGTCGGAGCTAACAAACCACCAGCCTGGGAACGCAAATAATAAATGCCTTTTCAAGCCACACAAGAAAGAAAATCATATGGTTTTGGGGAGTTAAGACTGAGCCATTCAGGTTTAGATGAATACATTAATAGTGAAGGATCCTACCGGACTCATTTTTCTCGATGACCTCCACCACCTGCCCCACGTACAGGCTGACCTCAGAGCTCTCCTGTTTCTCGTAGTCGGTGACGGCCACGTATTGGTCCAGCAGCAGCGGGTCAGCTGAGGACGAGTCTCCTCCTAAAGGGACAGAGTGGAAAGGTATCGACAACTCTCCTGGCGTGCCACCGCCACGACAAGAGAAGAAGGAAGCAAACGTGATTGGAAAAGATCAAAGCAGAAGAGCCAGAGTTTTTAGTGCTGGGAGTCTTGCAAGGAAACAAACCCACACCAAATCAGCAAAACTGCTACAGCAAATGCGGAATAATTATCAAATGGTAATTATGTCTTGATTAATCTATAGAGCACATTTACCTGAGCCTAAACAATATATATATATATACACAACACCCACTGAAGAGCATAATATTAGTTTTGAACCAAATCATTGAAGCAGAGACTGATTGTTTTCCGGCTGAATTGATTTGCCCATTTCTGTGAATGATTTCATGAGGGACTTTCAAAAAATAGTTCAGAATTAAAACAGCATGCTGATAATTTACGCACCCCCACCCATGTCATCCAAGATGTTCATGTTTTTCTTCAGTCGAAAAGAAATTAAGTTTTTGAGGAAAACATTAATGGAAACCAACGGATTGAAGGTGCAAATTGCAGTATCAATGCAGCTTCAAAGGGCTCTACACAGTCCCAGACAAGGGTCTGTATCAGAAGTAAGGGTCTGATCTAGCCACACCATTGGTTATAAAAAAATAACACCTTTATATACTTTTTAACCACAAAGGCTCGTCTTGTGCTGCTCTGCGCCACGCATTACGGAATCACGTTGGAAAGGTCCCGCGTGATGTAGACGGAAGTACCGACCCAGTGTTTCGACGCAAATATGCAAAGACTACATTTTAAAAAAGGTAAGGCTATGTCGGACGATTTTGAAGTTGGAGGAGAAAATGGTTCGGTACTTCCACCTACATCAGGCGTGACCTTTCCAATGTAATTACGTGTGTGGCGCATCACAGAGCAGTGCAAGATGAGCCTTTGTGGTTAAAAAGTATAGTGGCCTAAAAAGTAGACTTTTTGTTTTGTTTTTTTGAAAATGACTGATCATTTGGCTAGATAAGACCCTTTTTCCTTGGTAGAGCTCTTTGAAGCTCCAATGAAACTGCAATTCAACCCATTCAAGACTTTCAACCCAGTTGGTTGCCATTGAAGTCCACTACATTGGTGGTGGCTGAGGAGATTCCCCCCTTCTATATGTAAAGCGCTTTGGGTGTCTAGAAAAGCGCTATATGAATGTAATGAATTATTATTAATTATTATTATATAGAGAAAAATCCTGGAATGTTTTCCTCAAAAACGTAATTTCTTTTCGACGGAAGAAAGAAAGACATGAACATCTTGGATGACATGAGGGTGAGTAAATGATCAGGATATTTGAATTCTGAAGTGAACTACTCCTTTAACTCTTCAGAGTGATCTCAGTTTGGGGTGAATCTCCAAATGGTACACTACCACTAAAAGATGTATGGTCAGAAAGACAGAAGTCTCTTGTGTTCACCAAAGCTGCACTTATTTGACTAACAATACAGTAAAATCAGCAATGTGAAACAGTACAATGTAAAAAAAAAAAGTTCAAATGTAATTTTTTCCTGAATTTTGGACAATGAAACTGAAACCTGGTAGCCTGGTTAAAACCAGATCGTTCTCAGTAGTAAATGAGTTATTGTCTGGCAAAGCCTCATAGACAAATCATTTCCAAACGGACGATGACGTTTGCAGAGCGACGGAGAAACATCTGAGACGGCAATTCTCTGTTTGTGATTTTGAGGAAGATGTTGCAATGGCTTCTGACGACTTATGCCGTTGTTGTAAAAGAAATATGATGATAGCTGGTGTCCACTGCCACTCTATCAACACTAATAGCTTTGGAAACCCTAATAGCATCTCAGAGCGACTGAAACATCTCGGATTGACGGTCGAACAGAAAACATCAAGCTCTGATCACATTTGCCCCCGGTGTAGGCATTTGTATTGCGATTAGAGTGTGATTTGATTGACGTATCTTTGGAAAATTGTGTCTCACAAACTCTGTTCAAATTCAGTCATTTCAGATGTGTTAGAACATTTTCAGACTTGAGCATAGTTACGCTAGTTATTTATTTACAATTTTTACACGATTACTAGATCTAGTCTGAGGGAATAAGCACAGAAAGGCCAGCTCCAGAGCTGCTGTGTGGTGTTAGGACATGATCACACTCCCCATCCTCCTCATCACAGTAGCCGCTGTAAATCCACATCTTGTAACCTGATGTTGTTCTTTACGCGGGTTTTAACGAAAAGTAAAAAAGTTTAAAAAGCTAATGATAGCTGATTCAAACGAGTGATGTTCCACGGCGGCGTCGATCTTTGTATAAAATCCGCTTCACCGTCACTGCGCTGTCGTCGTGTAAAGCCCCAGCGTTTCTGATTGGTCCCGTGATTTCGCAGATTAGAAATTGTTTTGAATGGGTTCTTTGCCAGACTACTTGCAGAGCAAATCTAAATTTGCCGGATGTTGTCTGGGTTTTCCCAGGATAGAAACCTGGCCAATATATTGTTGGAGGTCTGGGTTGCCAATCCTGACTGATTTTACAGTCCATCAGTAAGAGCCGAGTGTGAAGGTTGAGTTAGCAGAGTAATAGCACAGATGTACAGTCTTGTTCAAAATAATAGCAGTACAATGTGACTAACCAGAATAATCAAGGTTTTTAGTATATTTTTTATTGCTACGTGGCAAACAAGTTACCAGTAGGTTCAGTAGATTCTCAGAAAACAAATGAGACCCAGCATTCATGATATGCACGCTCTTAAGGCTGTGCAATTGGGCAATTAGTTGAATTAGTTGAAAGGGGTGTGTTCAAAAAAATAGCAGTGTGGCATTCAATCACTGAGGTCATCAATTTTGTGAAGAAACAGGTGTGAATCAGGTGGCCCCTATTTAAGGATGAAGCCAACACTTGTTGAACATGCATTTGAAAGCTGAGGAAAATGGGTCGTTCAAGACATTGTTCAGAAGAACAGCGTACTTTGATTAAAAAGTTGATTAGAGAGGGGAAAACCTATAAAGAGGTGCAAAAAATGATAGGCTGTTCAGCTAAAATGATCTCCAATGCCTTAAAATGGAGAGCAAAACCAGAGAGACGTGGAAGAAAACGGAAGACAACCATCAAAATGGATAGAAGAATAACCAGAATGGCAAAGGCTCAGCCAATGATCACCTCCAGGATGATCAAAGACAGTCTGGAGTTACCTGTAAGTACTGTTAGAAGACGTCTGTGTGAAGCTAATCTATTTTCAAGAATCCCCCGCAAAGTCCCTCTGTTAAAAAAAAGGCATGTGCAGAAGAGGTTACAATTTGCCAAAGAACACATCAACTGGCCTAAAGAGAAATGGAGGAACATTTTGTGGACTGATGAGAGTAAAATTGTTCTTTTTGGGTCCAAGGGCCACAGGCAGTTTGTGAGACGACCCCCAAACTCTGAATTCAAGCCACAGTACACAGTGAAGACAGTGAAGCATGGAGGTGCAAGCATCATGATATGGGCATGTTTCTCCTACTATGGTGTTGGGCCTATTTATCGCATACCAGGGATCATGGATCAGTTTGCATATGTTAAAATACTTGAAGAGGTCATGTTGCCCTATGCTGAAGAGGACATGCCCTTGAAACGGTTGTTTCAACAAGACAATGACCCAAAACACACTAGTAAACGGGCAAAGTCTTGGTTCCAAACCAACAAAATTAATGTTATGGAGTGGCCAGCCCAATCTCCAGACCTTAATCCAATTGAGAACTTGTGGGGTGATATCAAAAATGCTGTTTCTGAAGCAAAACCAAGAAATGTGAATGAATTGTGGAATGTTGTTAAAGAATCATGGAGTGGAATAACAGCTGAGAGGTGCCACAAGTTGGTTGACTCCATGCCACACAGATGTCAAGCAGTTTTAAAAAACTGTGGTCATACAACTAAATATTAGTTTAGTGATTCATAGGATTGCTAAATCCCAGAAAAAAAAATGTTTGTACAAAATGTTTGAGTTTGTACAGTCAAAGGTAGACACTGCTATTTTTTTGAACACACCCCTTTCAACTAATTGCCCAATTGCACAGCCTTAAGAGCGTGCATATCATGAATGCTGGGTCTTGTTTGTTTTCTGAGAATCTACTGAACCTACTGGTAACTTGTTTGC
Organism: Pseudorasbora parva; assembly: GCF_024679245.1. Lineage (NCBI taxonomy): Eukaryota > Metazoa > Chordata > Actinopteri > Cypriniformes > Gobionidae > Pseudorasbora > Pseudorasbora parva. The sequence continues at coordinate 38,984,959 of NC_090189.1, read as the reverse complement.
CACGTAGCAATAAAAAATATACTAAAAACCTTGATTATTCTGGTTAGTCACATTGTACTGCTATTATTTTGAACAAGACTGTACATAAAATATTGCAATCCACGTTACATAACAGGATATCAGAGTTCAAAAGTGGAGAAATTGCTGGTGCTGGCTGATCTGTGAGCAGGAGAGCAAGTCTCTGTGGTGTATCGAGAGCTGTGGTATCCAGGGTGAAGTCGGCATAAGACACGTAGGAGAAACCACATCCAACAGGAGTAACTGTCGACACAAGAGGAAGTGGTCACTCGTGCCTATGCCAAATGTCAGTGTTATTGTAGCCAACAGTGCAAATCTGTAAATTGTTCTCTGGCGAGTCCACCTTCACTGTCTCCCCCACATCCGTGGGAGTTACGGTGTGGAAAAGCCCCAAAAAGGCTCACCACTCAGACTTTGAAGCACAGGATGGATCAGTCATGGTTTGGGCTGCAATATCATGGCATTTCCTTCTGTGCTTGATGGGCTGCCAAGGACTACCAAACCATTCTGGAGGAGCATGTGCAACGAATAGTTCAAACCTAAGGGGGTGCCGTGTATCAGTACACACCGCTAGACTTGTGACAGAGTGGTTTGATGAACATGAAAGTGAAGTTATTTAGCCGTTGGAGTCAGAAAATGTTGTCCTCCACCAGCATAGCATAGTGAACTAGTTTCACATAGCCAGACCTTTAGACTAAAGGCAGAATTTCTGGACTTTATCGCAGCTTTCATTGGCTGACTGACATGTAAAGCAACCAATCACAGTTAGAACCAATCGCGAGTGTCATCTAGCAACTCTCAATACGCTTCTGAGCTGTAAAAACCAAACTCTGGTCGGGCCAATCACATTGTGTATCGAGTCGGTCAGCGGGGCTAATATAATGACATAATGACATAATGACGGCAGAGTTACGCTTGCATGCTACTAGTAGATGCAGAAGCTGGCGAATGGCGGTCTTTCGAATCAGCTTTGGCTGCGACTCTGGAAGACTTGGAGGTAAGCTTTTCTCTGAGAAAAGAACAAAGAACGGCACTGAAGTCATTCTCAAGAAGGGAAGATGTGTTCGGAATTTTGCCGACCGGATACGGAGAAAGTTTAATCTTCACATGTTTACTAGCTTCAACGAGCTCTGCTTCACCTTCGTTGCTCTGGTTGGTTGTAGCGCTATCCTATCGTGTGCAGAGGGAGTTATAAAGACAACCGTTTATCCCGCCCCTCGGATTGAGCTGTTAATGGTGAGTTTCCAGACCAAATATCTTGATGTGGGTCTGGCTTGTCAGGCTAGGGATTAGTATTACCTGGTAACCTCTAGTCATTTGTAATAATTGCGGAGGTTGTCTGTGATCTTAATCGTGTGCGAATCGGCCATGTCTGTACAAGTAAAAATTCCCCCGCAAATGACATACCAAAAATCGAGAAACACAGAGGTCCTGTGATAATATTAGTCCTGTGCGAATCAGCATCTCTGTGGCCAGGATTTGTCAGGGTCGTATATCATTTTTTTTAAGGTTTTTATTTCCTGTGCACCTTTTATCCATCTTTCGTGAAGAGTGTTAGGAGTTTTTTGATTGTATTTTGGGTGCTGGGTCATATTGCTATACAATAGGAGGTTACAACTATACTATTTGCAGAAAGGAGAAAGCTAAAGAAGTGCGAAGACAAAATGATTAGATGGCGACGGATGACATGTATAGCACCATGCGGTAAGGAACATTCTTCTTTTTTAATGATATATCCAACAGCTAGATTTATAACGACAAGGCATTTCCAAGCAAAAGCTTATACAAAACAGTGCACAATCAAGCGAGGGGGTTCACAACATAATTCGAGGTTAAATCAGGCAGAAAGCTTGAGCTAATAGATTTTAATCTGGTGAAATGAAAGTGGCATTACTATATATATATCCATCTAACCGGACCATAGAACGGGACTTGACATAATTTCCGAAAGATAAGTTAGTAAATTTACAGGCTTCACTTATCCCAGATGCGGGGGAGTACATTTTAAACCACACGAGATCCCCAGATAATACTAATTCAGTGCAAATAGAGCTTATGCCGCAAACTCTAAATCCTTTGGATACTTTTCAAAATTCAGCATTTAGTTGGTTCTGGTAAGCATCTTTGTCATAGTAAACACAAAGGCGTTCTTCTTCCATGAGGGGGTTTGACGTCGCAGCATCTTTGTTTGCAGGCGGACCGTTAAAGAACGTAACACACGTCTCTCTGACATCCTGTAGAATTCAACCAATCAGATGATGATTTCGAAACTCCTGAAGCGTTTTCAGTTTAGTGTGCCAGTGAATCAGACACTTAGCCGACGGTCTGTGGGCGTGACGTCTGAGGCTGAGACTAACAGTGACCTGACCACTGTTCTGGAAGAGACAAATGGCTTAAAATTCTTCTGGCCACTGAAAAGGACTTGTATTCCTCTTTCCCAAGACAAATTCATGCTGTATTGGCCGCAAAAGGAGACCCTACACCGTCCTAATAAATGATTGTGGTCTAAAACCAGGTTTCAGTTTCATTGTCCAACCCCTATACAAATATTGACCTCACATCTTTGAATGGTAGTCTATGCATTTGCTAAAATTGCTTGGCTATATAAGACAATAGTTTATTCAAAAAAAAAAAGAAGAAAAGAAATTGTTATGATTTTCTCTCTCTCATGTCATTTCAAAGCCATGAGTCTTATTTTAAAAAGTAGATATTTAGCGGGATGTTCCGTTGCGTAAAATGAAAGGAAAATGGGAGCTGTCAAGCTCCAAAAAGGCTGACAATAGTAGCCCGTGATTAAGTTGTTATTCACTGTTAACTGCAACTCTAAAATCTTTTCAAACTTGGTGTGTGAAGCCAGATTGTGCCAGGTCTGACGTCAGTGATAACAAACGCCATTGGTTCTAGTTTCAACAGTGATCTGCCAAATGTCAATGCACTTGGTGAATTATTTATAAAATTTCGAATTGTTCCTCACACAATGCTATCATATGTGACCCTGGACCACAAAACTAGTCATAAGGACCACTTTTTTTTATTAAAATTGAGATATAAACATGAGATACAACTATTGAAAATCTAGAAGAAAATCTGGAATCTGAAATCTAAATATTGAGAAAATCTCTCATTATATGTTTACAGTAAGTAGGACATTTACTACTGTAAAATTGATAAAAGACTGGTTATGACTTACAACTTATGACTGGTTTTGTGGTCCAGGGTCACAGGGCTTCAGAATATTTGTCGTAGGACTACTTTTGGTGCTTTTTGGAGACTACACAGCTACTAGTTCCTGTGTGATTTTAATCCATAGAAAATATATGCATGACCACCTTTCAAAATCTCTCCTTTACGGAAGAAAGAAAGCAATACACATAGCTTTTGGATAACATAAAGGTGTCATGATAACCAAATATTCCTTTAATATAAAGCATCCTGACTACTATGATATCCCTCGCTTCTTATTGATTTTGAAATCATTCACAGATAAATTAATATTTCTACTGAAATCAACAAAAAAGGCATGTGCAATTCTTAAAAAAAGCATGTGCGTGGTCAAAATCTTTGAGCCCTGATGAACATTTCAATCACAAGGTTCAAGAGAGCACAATTAATCCGCAATTAATCCACCTCTCATGCACTAAACGTTATTCATTATCAGTATTTCCCCCCTTATTTTGAGGATACTGCAATACAGATTATGATCTCTACTTTGCATCTCACAAAGCAGGTCAGCCTCATATTGTACCTCAAAACATGTTTTTGAATGTATTTGATGTTGGCACTGCTCTCTTATACCTTGTGAAAAAAAGCATTAGCTGCGTTACTGCTAAAACTGTCCACTACTGCTATAAATGGACACTAGAACTATTGCAAGTACTTGTTGAAAAACTACCCTGATCAAGGGATCTGCTAAATGGTCGTCCAGTAAACCACCACCACCACCACACTGCCATGCACATCACACAGGACGTGAGCTCAAAGCGTTACCCTTGCCCACCTAAGGAACACCCTTCTACGGAAGGGCCGCACTTCGAGGGGTCAAACACAAAGAGCATGGCTAAGCAAGTATCTGTTACTACCTCTCTTTAGGAAAGAAGCCGCTCGCTCCGCAATGCCTGATGAGGGAACATGAATGAGAGCAGGAATGAGGGGGAAGGTGGAAACGTTCCAGTAACAAAGGAATGAAAGCATCCACAGTCAAGGGTGGATGATATTGTATCTCACATGAAAATTTGACTTGAGGGATTTATGAAGTGTACGGTCACCAGAGGGCAGACTAACCACAGTCAAAGTGAATTACAACTCCAACTGACTCATGGCACTTTCTCAAAAGAATCAGATCCTTACCTGATTTCTTTTTTCCACTGGGTTCCCTGTAAGTGAAGACATTCAAGTTAGGTATTCATATTCTCAGTAATGTTTATTAATGCAATTACACAATATACTGTTATTTTAGTATCGCTGATATTCTGTTATATTCTGAATTTGATTCATTTTTAATAGTTATTTAGACAGTTTATATTATTTTTATTGTCTATACTCTATAGTTTTAGTTTCTATCTATCTATCTATCTATCTATCTATCTATCTATCTATCTATCTATCTATCTATCTATCTATCTATCTATCTATCTATCTATCTGTCTATCTGTCTATCTGTCTGTCTGTCTGTCTGTCTGTCTGTCTGTCTATCTGTCTATCTATCTGTGTTTATAAGTGATAAGATATAGACAGATCAGGCATAATGTTATGACCACCTTTATAATATTGTGTTGGTCGCCTTTTGCTGCAAAAAGAGCCCTGACCCGTTGAGGCATGGACTCCACTAGACCCCTGAAGGTCTGCTGTGGTATCTGGCAACAATATGTTAGCAGCAGATCCTTTAAGTGGTAGGTGGGGCCTCCATGGATCAGACTCATCCCACAGATGCTCGATTGGATTGAGATCTGGGGAAATTTGAGTTCAATAGTAAAGTCAACGCCTCAAACTCGTTGTTGTCAAACCATTCCTGAAGCATTTGTGCTTTGTGTCAGGAGCATTATCCTGCTGAAAGAGCCACAGCCACAGGGAATACTGTTTCCATGAAAGGCTAAACATGGTCTGCAACAATGCTTAGGTAGGTGGAGCGTGTCAAAGTAACATCCACATGGATGGAGGACCCAAGGTTTCCCAGCAGAACATTGCCCAAAGCATCACACTGCCTCCGCCGGCTCGCCTTCTTCCCATAGTGCATCCTGGGGCCATGTGTTCCTTTTTTACATTTTACATTTTACATTTACGCATTTTGGCAGACGCTTTTATCCAAAGCGACTTACATTGCATTCAAGGTACACATTATACATTATTGTCAACTCTTGCTTTCCCTGGGAATTGAACCCATGACCTTGGTGTTGCTAGCGCCACGCTCTACTGGTTGAGCTACAGGAAAGCCAGGTAAGGTTCCTCAGGTAAGCCAGACACACACACACCGGCCATCCACGTGATGTAAAAGAAAACGTGATTCCTCAGACCAGCCCACCTTCTTCCATTGCTCCGTGGTCCAGTTCTGATGCTCACGTGCCACTGTTGGTGCTTTCGGTGGGGTCAGGGGTCAGGATGGGCACCCTGACTGGTCAGCGGCTATGCCGCCCCATACGCAACAAACTGAGATGCTCTGTGTATTCTGACACCTTTCTATCAGAACCAGCATTAACTTCTGGAGCAGTTTGAGCTCCAGTAGCTCGTCTGTTTGATCGGACCACACAGGCCAGCCTTCACTTCCCACGTGCATCAATGAGCCTTGGCCGCCCATGACCCTGTGGCCGGTTCTCCTCTGTTCCTCTTGGAGCACTTTTGATAGATACTGACCACTACAGACCGGGAACAGCCCACAAGAGCTGCAGTTTTGGAGATGCTCTGACCCAGTCTTCTAGTCATCATAATATGGCCAAACTCGCTCAAATCCTTACGCTTGCCCATTTTTCCTGCTTCAAACACATCAACTTTGAGGGCAACATGTTTACTTGCTGCCTAATATATCCCATCCACTAATCATAATGTTATGCCTGATTGGTGGATATCTGCCTTACCTTTAGGAAGGGGTGCTTTCTACAATGATAATGCCATCTCCTGCACATACTAATGATCCTGACTAGCAATAACAAGCAGCAAATTATGGTTTTGATGAGCTGTGACGTAAACCAAGGGCAAAGGTCATCTATGTGACTTATTTATTGATTTAACAAGCAAACGGCTCCATATGAATTAAGGCTCAATTAAGTTATTGGTCATTTTGACTGATTTTGAATGTGCGTTTGTGTAACTTACTCTTTAGGTGGGTTCAGGTCTTCAGGACGCGTCTCGAAGAACACACGCACTTCCTCACATTGGGAAATATACACTGGCAGCTGGATCAGAGCCTGAGAGGACATAATTCATGAATACTTGTTATTGTGACGCACATTCAGAAACGTGAGTTGTCGATAAGATAGGCATCAATTCACGTCCACTACCTTTGGTCAATTTCTGTCAGCATTTAAGAGGTGTTGTTGAAACAAACTAACAGGGGTTGTTTAGAATAACTCATTTCTTCTACGATAGTCTCTCTTACCGCTTACATGGCATTCGTTAACAGAGCAAAAGTCAAACCTCAAATAAAAACCCAGTTCCCACGGCCTCCCATCTACTGAGACACATTCACAACGAGAGCGGTTTGCAGTGCCAATGCGACTAGAAGTCATTCGTTTTCATGTTTGTTTTCATGTATTTTTACCGGGTAAAAAAATAGTGATTTCTCAATTTTAATCGAATTTTAAACCATGACTCCACAGCAAACAGACCCGAACTGTGGCTCCAAAACCTTAATATGAACCGAACTGTAGCAATGGTGTATCGTTACACCCCAATATCTACAATAATCAATACTGAATTGAATCGAAATCTGAATCTAATCGTGAAATTTGTGTCAAAACCCAGTCCTAATCCTTACGCAGTGTCTTGGTGAGCTCCAGCGATTCAGATTCAGAACGCCTCATACATGTAAAATCACTGCCTTCATCCTCTAAACCTCACTTTCATGCTTTCATATCAGCGGGAAAGCCATGGGGGGTAGATGGGGTGCGTTTTACACACCAAGCCGTTTAGAGGTGTAATAGTTAGTCTGTAATAGTAATGATCCAAAAAAAAACTCGCAGCAGGATTTCAATCTAGTCCCACATCATATGCAGTTCAATGTGCTTTAGGGCTGACACACGATGCTTTTTGCTGTTATATATTTTGGCAGAGGAGCTTTTATTTAATAAAGCTGAGTGCTCAGTGTCCTTCAGGTGGCCATTGCAGAAGGAGGTCCCTTCTGTCCACGTGCTGAATTATGATGTCTGACCTGACAGGAATTTTAAAATTCAATCTCAGACGCGTCTGCTGAAGGTGCCCTTTGCTAAACCGCCTTTTAAATTCAGCATTGCACAGCAATTTTTCACCGTTGGTTTTGACTCGCCAACTACTCTTGCAATGCGCACATTTGCGTGTTTGCCCAATGCTCAATTTTCATAATGAAAAAGGTGTCTTAATGGCAAAAACATGCTTGTTTTGTTAAGAGAAGGGACCCTTGGAGGCTGGTCGAGGCTAATGCGAGAGCTACCTTTTAGCATTGGCTTTGCATGCCGATTGGATGGATGTGGGTCTTATTCATGTCGGTTTCCATGGATATCACTGATGTCCACAGATTAATGTCTCCCCAGGGTACAGTACCTGACCTCCCCACATATTAGCATTCCCTGAAGACACTGGGTATATGGAGGCCAATTATAGTAAATGGACTTTATTGGGTGGTCTTTACTGTGGGTGCATTACCTAGATTGTTTTATGCGAGTAGTAAGTGGAAGAGAGAGAGGGTGAGAGACAGAGAGAAAGAGAAGGATGTTAAAGTGTACGCCCACATAACGACATGAGCCTTGTTGATAAAGGAATAGGTTATTGCTCACTAAATACTGCAGTATCTACTGTAAACTGCCTAACTATTTAGATAATATTACTGCAAGTGATGTCCAGGTGTATCTTGCAAGTTTAACCCTATAAAGCCTATCTTACCATAGTTGATATGCACATCTCTAAATGATCGAGGGGGAAAAAAAATCACTGGAAAACAGCAATACTGTCGCAAAGATCTCTGAAAAAACTATCAGAGATATTGCATCTTACTTTTTGGCCTTATATTTCTCATCTTTGAGAATGAGCTCTTTATTCTTCATATTCTTATAATCACACTATAGGAGCCATAAACCTCTAAAGGTTTTTTAGGGGTTCAAGCACGAAGTGCTGAAACCCTATTGTAATTGTACTGATTTTTATTATTAGGGGTTCAAGCACGAAGTGCTGAACACCTATTGTATTTGTGCTGATTTTTATTATTAGGGGTTCAAGCACGAAGTGCTGAACACCTATTGTATTTGTACTGATTTTTATTATTATTATTAGGGGTTCAAGCATGAAATGCTGAAACCCTATTGTAATTGTACCGATTTTTAGGGGTTCAAGCACGAAGTGCTGAACACCTATTGTATTTGTGCTGATTTTTATTATTATTATTATTATTATTATTATTATTATTATTATTATTCTGCCGTAAAACTCATCGTGCAGACCAAACCGTAAATGCTAGAGACTTCAAACTTTGTCAATAGGTAGTCCAAAAATCGAGGAGAGGTTATCAAATTATGAGCCAGATTGGCCAATAGGTGGCGCTACAGCAACCAAAAACGCGAAATGGCTCATAACTCCTAAACCGTTCGTTCTAAGGGTCAAGTGTCTTATATCATTGGAAAGCTGAGACCTTGTCGAACAAAACGTATATCTCCGATTTCATTTCCGGTATGCAAATTTTTCCGCCATTTTGAATTTTGTCAAAAACCTACTTTTGCGAACTAGTCCCTGGTTTTTTGACATATCAGAACCAAACCAGTGCCAAAATGTTCTCTCTAGTCTGAGTATCAATAATTATCAAAAAAAAGTTGAAATTTTGACTCATGAACGAAAAGGGGCGTGGAAATGTACATTTAAGGCGGAGCCTATTTTACTAAAGAGGCTATAACTCCAGCCAGAAATGAGATATCTTCACCAAACTTGGTACACATGTTTATGGGCTCAGTCTTTGGTCACGATAAAAAAATTGCGACGATTGGCCACTTGGTGGCGCTATTACATGGAAAAAACACAAAAAGGGCTATAACCACGCGACCGCTAGTCCGATTGACTTGAAAATTGGTAAGCAGTGTCTTGGCCCAAGGTACCATGTCTGTCTTTGAGAACATTGGCGTATCTCAAAAAACATGGCCGCCATCGGCCAATGAAATTTAAGCACCTAGTAGACAGGGTTAACGGAGGTCAATCGCAATGAAACTCAGTAGACATGTTTGACTCATGGCCCTGGAGGTCTGTAAGAATTTTGAAAGAAATCGGCCACTAGTTGGCGCTAACAAGTTTTATGGCTCTGCAATCACGTGGTGTTGCACACATTGGCAAAATATGCATATCATATGATAGATCTCCTCATGTTGAACAACTTTGCCTCTAGAACCATTTCTGTCAATCAAATCGTTAAATAAATATTTGCAATAATGTTAAAAACTTACTTTTGCGAACTAGTCCCTGGTTTTTTGCCCAATCAGAACCAAACCAGTCTAGGACAATTCTCTGGACTCTCTAGATCAATAATTATCAAAAAAACGTTGATTTCTTGCATGTGGATGGCTATAACAGGGCCATTTAGAAAAGAGGCGTGGCAGAATACACTCAAAAGCCTATAAATCCTAAGGGGAAACTCAAAACTTCACGAAAATTGTTGGGTATATGTGGCATGACATGTTGAAGACACATGCAAAGTTTTATGGAGATCGGAGTATAGGGGGCGCTATAAGTGTTAAAAAGCTTTGAAAACCATGTATTCCCTATGGTGAATTGCCTGTAAATTGTATTTTCCATCTCTGTAATCAGGTGGGGTTAAAACAGCCACATAATATGCATATATTATGATAGATCTTCTCATAATGAACAACTTTGCCTCTATAACCAATACTGTCAATCAAATCTTTATTTAAATATTCACAATTATGTTAAAAACCTCGTTTTGCAAACTAGTCCTAGGTTTTTTGCCTGATCGGAACCAAACCACAGCAGTATGATTCTCTGCACTCTCCTGATCAATTCATATTTAGACTTTATAAAGTCACTATTATAATATTTCAAATCACATTTTGTCAGTTTATGACTTCATTTCACCTGATATCTCTCAAATTCATTCAGTGCTTAAAAGCCTTTCATGCAAAAGGTGTCAAATGCTTAAAGACCTTAGATGGCTTGAACCCCGCTAAATGCTGCTCGCAGCTTTAATTATTATTATTATTATTATTCTGCCGTAAAACTCATCGTGCAGACCAAACCGTAAGGCCTAGAGACTTGAAACTTTGTCAATAGGTAGTCCAAAAATCGAGGAGAGGTTCTCAAATTATGAGCCAGATTGGCCAATAGGTGGCGCTATAGCGCAAAAAACAAAAAAAAGTCACTATTTTGCTTATATCTCAAAAACCCATTGTCGCACAATCAAGTGTCTTACATCATTGGAATCCTTGGTTCAAGCCGAACAAAAAGCATAGGAGGTATTTTATTTCCGGTATGCAAATTTTTCCGCCATTTTGAATTTTGTCAAAAACCTACTTTTGCGAACTAGTCCCTGGTTTTTTGACATATCAGAACCAAACCAGTGCCAAAATGTTCTGTCTGGTCTGAATATCAATAATTATCAAAAATATGTTGAAATTTTGACTCATGAACGAAAAGAGGCGTGGAAATGTACATTTAAGGCGGAGCCTATTTTACTAAAGAGGCTATAACTCAAGAAGGAAATGAGATATCTTCACCAAACTTGGTACACATGTGTATGGACTCATTCTGAGGTCACGATAAAAAAAAACGTGAGGATTGACCACTTGGTGGCGCTATAATGTGGAAAAAACATGAAAATAGCTATAACCACGCGGCCGCTAGTCCGATTGACCTGAAAATTGGTATGCAGTGTCTTGGCCCAAGGTACCATGTATGTGTATGAGGACATTGGTGTATCTCAAAAAACATGGCCGCCATAGACCAATGAATTTTGAGCACCTACTAGACAAGGTTAATGGAGGGTGATCGGAACGAAACTCAGTAGGGATGTTTGACTCATGGTCTTAGAGGTTTGTAAGAATTTTGAAAGAAATCGGCCACTAGTTGGCGCTAACAAGTTTTATGGCTCTGAAATCACGTGGTGTTGCACATATCCATGAAATATGCATATCATGTGATAGATCTCCTCATGATGAACAACTTTGCCTCTGGAACCATTGCTGTCAATCAAATCATTAATTAAATTTTCGTAATTATGTTAAAAACCTACTTTTGCGAACTAGTCCCTGGTTTTTTACCCAATTAGAACCAAACCAGTCTAGGACAATTCTATAGACTCTCTAGGTCAATAATTATTGAAAAAAAGTTGAACTTTTGCATTTGGATGGCTATAACAGGGCCATTTAGAAAAGAGGCGTGGCAAAATACACTCAAAAGCCTATAAATCCAAAGGGAAAACTCAAAACTTCACGGAAATTATTGGGTATATGTGGCATAACATGTTGAAGACACATGCAAAGTTTTATGGAGATCGGAATATAGGGGGCGCTATAAGTGTTAAAAAGCTTGGGAAAGCATGTATTCCCTATGGTGAATTGCCTGTATTGGCTGTAAATGGTTTTCCATCTCTGTAATCAGGTGGGGTTAAAACAGCCACATAATATGCATATATTATGATAGATCTTCTCATACTGAACAACTTTGCCTCTATAACCAATACTGTCAATCAAATATTTATTTAAATATTCACAATTATGTTAAAAACCTCGTTTTGCAAACTAGTCCTTGGTTTTTTTGCCTGATCGGAACCAAACCACAGCAGTATGATTCTCTGGACTCTCCTGATCAATAGTTATCAAAAACATGTTGAACTTTACACTTTGGGTAGCTATAACAGGGTCATTTAGAGAATAGGTGTGGTAAAACATGCTCAAAAGCATATTAATACTGAACGAAAACTCAAAACTTCACAAAAATAGGTGGTGTGTGTGTGTGTGTGTGTGTGTGTCTCTCTCTCTCTGTCTGTCTGTCTGTCTGTCTGTCTGTCTGTCTGTCTGTCTGTCTGTCTGTCTGTCTGTCTGTCTGTCATGCTAGCAAACAGCACTTCCAACATGCTACACATGCTAGCAGTGATTAGCTAAGTGTTAAATCAGGCAAAGAACATAGTAAGAACTCTATAAACATTATAGTAACCATCTGTGACAACTAACAACTGCCTAGCAACACCATAACAACCATCAAGAACAACCTAGCAACCACCTAGCAACATGTTTATCATGTTAGCAAAGTAAAATAGTAATTTTGTCGTACTATTGATTAATATTGTTCTATAATTCATATTTAGACTTTATAAAGTCACTACTATAATATTTAAAATCACATTTTGTCAGTTTTTCACTTCATTTCACCTGATATTTCTCAAATTCATTCAGTGCTTAAAAACCTTTCATGCAAAAGGCGTCAAATGCTTAAAGACCTTAAATTGCTTGAACCCCGCTAAATGCTGCTCGCAGCTTTAATTATTATTATTATTATTATTATTATTATTATTATTATTATTATTATTCTGCCGTAAAACTCATCGTGCAGACCAAACCGTAAATGCTAGAGACTTCAAACTTTGTCAATAGGTAGTCCAAAAATCGAGGAGAGGTTATCAAATTATGAGCCAGATTGGCCAATAGGTGGCGCTACAGCAACCAAAAACGCGAAATGGCTCATAACTCCTAAACCGTTCGTCCTAAGGGTCAAGTGTCTTATATCATTGGAAAGCTGAGACCATGACGAACAAAATGTATATCTCTGATTTCATTTCCGGTATGCAAATTTTTCCGCCATTTTGAATTTTGTCAAAAACCTACTTTTGCAAACTAGTCCCTGGTTTTTTGACATATCGGAACCAAACCAGTGCCAAAATGTTCTGTCTAGTCTGAATATCAATAATTATCAAAAAAAAAGTTGAAATTTTGATTCATTTTTGCTAAGGGGCTTCAAAATGGACGTTCAGGGCGGAGCCTATTGTACTAAAAAGGCTATAACTCAAGAAGGAAATGAGATATCTTCACCAAACTTGGTACACATGTGTATGGGCTCAGTCTTTGGTCACGATAAAAATATGGCGACAATTGGCCACTTGGTGGCGCTATAACATGAAAAAAACACAAAAACGGCTATAACCACGCGACCGCTAGTCCGATTGACTTGAAAATTGGTATGCGGTGTCTTGGCCCAAGGCCCCATGTATGTCTATGAGGACATTGGCGTATCTCAAAAAACATGGCCGCCATCGGCCAATGAAATTTGAGCACCTATTAGACGGGGTTAACGGAGGCCGATCGGAACGAAACTTGGTGGGCCTGTTTTACTCATGGTCCTAGAGGACTGTAAGAATTTTGAAAGAAATCGGCCACTAGTTGGCGCTAACGAGCTTTATGGCTCTGCAATCACGTGGTGTTGCAAACATACCCAAAATATGCATATCATATGATAGATCTCCTCGTGCTGAACAACTTTGCCTCTGGAACCATTGCTGTCAATCAAATCGTTAGTTAAATATTCGCAATTATGTTAAAAACCTACTTTTGCGAACTAGTCCCTGATTTTTTGTACGACCGAAACCAAACCAGTCTAGGACAATTCTCTGGACTCTCTAGATCAATAATTATCAAAAAAAAGTTGATTTCTTGCATTTGGATGGCTATAACAGAGCCATTTAGAAAAGAGGCTTGGCAAAATACACTCAAAAGCCTATAAATCCTAAGAGGAAACTCAAAACTTCACGAAAATTGTTGGGTATATGTGGCATAACATGTTGAAGACACATGCAATGTTTTATGGAGATCGGAGTATAGGGGGCGCTAAAAGTGTAAAAAAGCTTTGAAAACCATGTATTCCCTATGGTGAATTGCCTGTAAATGGTATTTTCCATCTCTGTAATCAGGTGGGGTTAAAACAGCCACATAATATGCATATATTATGATAAATCTTCTCATACTGAACAACTTTGCCTCTAAACTAGTCCTAGGTTTTTTGCCTGATCGGAACCAAACCACAGCAGTATGATTCTCTGCACTCTCCTGATCAATTCATATTTAGACTTTATAAAGTCACTATTATAATATTTAAAATCATATTTTGTCAGTTTATCACTTCATTTCACCTGATATCTCTCAAATTCATTCAGTGCTTAAAAACCTTTCATGCAAAAGGCGTCAAATGCTTAAAGACCTTAAATGGCTTGAACCCCGCTAAATGCTGCTCGTTATTATTAGGGGTTCAAGCACGAAGTGCTGAACACCTATTGTATTTGTACTGATTTTTATTAGGGGTTCAAGCATGAAATGCTGAAACCCTATTGTAATTGTACTGATTTTTATTATTATTATTATTCTGCCGTAAAACTCATCGTGCAGACCAAACCGTAAATGCTAGAGACTTCAAACTTTGTCAATAGGTAGTCCAAAAATCGAGGAGAGGTTATCAAATTATGAGACAGATTGGCCAATAGGTGGCGCTACAGCAACCAAAAACGCGAAATGGCTCATAACTCCTAAACCGTTGCTTCTAAGGGTCAAGTGTCTTATATCATTGGAAAGCTGAGACCATGACGAACAAAACGTATATCTCCGATTTCATTTCCGGTATGCAAATTTTTCCGCCATTTTGAATTTTGTCAAAAACCTACTTTTGCGAACTAGTCCCTGGTTTTTTGACATATCGGAACCAAACCAGTGCCAAAATGTTCTCTCTAGTCTGAATATCAATAATTATCAAAAAAAAGTTGAAATTTTGACTCAGGAACGAAAAGGGGCGTGGAAATGTACATTTAAGGCGGAGCCTATTTTATTAAAGAGGCTATAACTCCAGCAAGAAATTAGATATCTTCACCAAACTTGGTACACATGTTTATGGGCTCAGTCTTTGGTCACGATAAAAAAAATCGCGACGATTGGCCACTTGGTGGCGCTATAACATGGAAAAAACACAAAAAGGGCTATAACCACGCGACTGCTAGTTCGATTGACTTGAAAATTGGTATGCAGTGTCTTGGCCCAAGGTACCATGTCTGTCTATGAGAACATTGGCGTATCTCAAAAAACATGGCCGCCATCGGCCGATGAAATTTGAGCACCTATTAGACAGGGTTAACGGAGGTCCATCGGAACAAAACTCAGTGGGCATGTTTAACTCATGGTCCTAGAGGTCTGTAAGAATTTTGAAAGAAATTGGCCACTAGTTGGCGCTTACGAGTTTTATGGCTCTGCAATCACGTGGTGTTGCACACATCGGCAAAATATGCATATCATATGATAGATCTCATCATGTTGAACAACTTTGCCTCTAGAACCATTGCTGTCAATAAAATCATTAAATAAATATTTTCAATTATGTTAAAAACCTACTTTTGCGAACTAGTCCCTGGTTTTTTGCCCAATCAGAACCAAACCAGTCTAGGACAATTCTCTGGACTCTCTAGATCAATAATTATTAAAAAAAGTTGATTTTTTTGCATTTGGATGGCTATAACAGGGCCATTTAGAAAAGAGGCGTGGCAAAATACACTCAAAAGCCTATAAATCCTAAGCGGAAACTCAAAACTTCACGAAAATTGTTGGGTATATGTGGCATAACATGTTGAAGACACATGCAAAGTTTTATGGAGATCGGAGTATAGGGGGCGCTATAAGTGTTAAAAAGCTTGGGAAACCATGTATTCCCTATGGTGAATTGCCTGTATTGGCTGTAAATGGTTTTCCATCTTGTTAATCAGGTGGCGTTAAAACAGCCACATAATATGCATATATTATGATAGATCTTCTCATACTGAACAACTTTGCCTCTATAACCAATACTGTCAATCAAATCTTTATTTAAATATTCACAATTATGTGAAAAAACTCGTTTTGCAAACTAGTCCTTGCTTTTTTTGCCTGATCGGAACCAAACCACAGCAGTATGATTCTCTGGACTCTCCTGATCAATAGTTATCAAAAACATGTTGAACTTTACACTTTGGGTAGCTATAACAGGATCATTTGGAGAATAGATGTGGTAAAACATGCTCAAAAGCATATTAATACTGAAAGAAAACTCAAAACTTCACAAAAATAGGTGGGGTGTGTGTGTGTGTGTGTGTGTGTGTGTGTGTGTGTGTGTGTGTGTGTGTGTGTGTGTGTGTGTGTGTGTGTGTGTGTGTGTCTCTGTCTGTCTGTCTGTCATGCTAGCAAACAGCACTTCCAACATGCTACACATGCTAGCAGTGATTAGCTAAGTGTTAATCAGGCAAAGAACATAGTAAGAACTCTATAAACATTATAGTGACCATCTGTGTTAGCTAACAACTGCCTAGCAACACCATAACAACCATCAAGAACAACCTAGCAACCACCTAGCAACATGTTTATCATGTTAGCAAAGTAAAATAGTAATTTTGTCATACTATTGATTAATATTGTTTTATAATTCATATTTAGACTTTATAAAGTCACTACTATAATATTTAAAATCACATTTTGTCATTTTATCACTTCATTTCACCTGATATCTCTCAAATTCATTCAGTGCTTAAAAACCTTTCATGCAAAAGGCGTCAAATACTTAAAGACCTTAAATGGCTTGAACCCCGCTAAATGCTGCTCGCAGCTTTAATTATTATTATTATTATTATTATTATTCAGCCGAAAAACGCATCGTGCAGACCAAACTGTAAGGGCTAGAAACTTGAAACTTGGCCAATAGGTAGTACAAAAATCGAGGAGAGGTTATCAAATTATGAGCCAGATTGGCCCATAGGTGGCGCTATAGCAACCAAAAGCGCGAAAGGGCTCATAACTCCTAAACCGTTGCTCCTAAGGGTCAAGTGTCTTATATCATTGGAAAGCTGAGACCATGACGAACAAAACGTATATCTCCGATTTCATTTCCGTCATTAAAAATTTTCCGCCATTTTGAATTTTGTCAAAAACCTACTTTTGCGAACTAGTCCCTGGTTTTTTGACCAATTGGAACCAAACCTGTGCAGAAATGTTGTCTGAAGTCTGATTATCAATATTCATTGACAAAAAGTTGAAATTTCGATTCACGGAAGATAAGGGCATTCAAAATGGACGCTCAGGGCGGAGCCTATTTTACTAAAAAGACTATAACTCAAAAATGAAATGAGATATCTTCACCAAACTTGGTACACATGTGTATGGGCTCAATTTGAGGTCACGATAAAAAAATCGCGATGATTGGCCACTTGGTGGCGCTATAATGTGAAAAAAACATGAAAATAGCTATAACCACGCGACTGCTAGTCCGATTCACCTGAAAATGGGCAAGCGTTGTCTTGGTCCAAGGCCCCATGTATGTCTATGAGAACATCGGCGTATCTCAAAAAACATGGTCGCTATCGGCCAATGAAATTTGAGCACCTATAAGACAAGGTTAACGGAGGGTGATCGGAACAAAACTTGATGGGCATGTTTGACTCATGGCCCTAGAGGTCTGTAAGAATTTTGAAAGAAATCGGCCACTAGTTGGCGCTAACGACTTTTATGGCTCTGTAATAACGTGGTGTGGCACCCATCCACAAAATATGCATATCATGTGATAGATCTCCTCATGCTGAACAACTTTGCCTCTAGAACCATTGCTGTCAATCAAATCATTAATTCAATATTTGCAATTATGTTAAAAACCTACTTTTGCGAACTAGTCCCTGGTTTTTTCCCCAATCAGAACCAAACCAGTGCCAAAATGTTCTCTGTAGTCTGAATATCAATATTCATTGAGAAAAAGTTGAAATTTCGCTTTATGGTTGCTAAGGGGTGGAAAAAGAATGTTGTGGGCGGAGCCTATTTTACTAAAAAGCCTATAACTCAAGAAGGAAATGAGATATCTTCACCAAACTTGGTACATGTGTGTATGGGCTCATTCTTTGGTCTCGATAAAAAAAATCACGACGTTTAACCAGTTGGTGGCGCTATAATGTGAAAAAAACATGAAAATAGCTATAACCACACGACCACTAGTCCGATTGACCTGAAAATTGGTATGCAGTGTCTTGGCCCAAGGTACTTTATAAGTCTATGAGGACATTGGTGTATCTCAAAAAAACATGGCCGCCATCAGCCAATGAATTTTGAGCACCTATTAGATGGGGTTAACGGAGGTCGATCGGAACGAAACTCAGTGGACATGTTTGACTCATGGTCCTAGAGGTCTGTAAGAATTTTGAAAGAAATCAGCCACTAGTTGGCGCTAACCCAAAAGGGAAGCTCAAAAATTAATGAAAATTGTTGGGTATATGTGGCATGACATGCTGATGAAGCATGTAAAGTTTTAAAGAGATCGGACTATAGGTGGCGCTATAACTGTGAAAAAGCTATAAAAACCATGCATTTCCTATGGTAAATTGCCTATATTGGCTGTAAATGGACTTTTCCTTCTATTATTTCAGTGGTTAAAATCTTGCTAAATAAAACTTAATGTCTTTAATGCCTAGGTGCTTTAAAGGCCTTAAAGGCTTGAACCCCGCTAAATGCTGCTTGCAGCTTTAATTATTATTATTATTATTCAGCCGAAAAACGCATCGTGCAGACCAAACTGTAAGGGCTAGAGACTTGAAACTTGGCCAATAGGTAGTACAAAAATCGAGGAAAGGTTATCAAATTATGAGCCCGATTGGCCCATAGGTGGCGCTATAGCAATCAATTGCGAGAAAGGGCTCATAACTCCTAAACCGTTTGGTGCACACTCAAGTGTCTTATATCATTGGAAAGCTGAGACCTTGGCGAACAAAACGTATATCTCCGATTTCATTTCCGTCATAAAAAATTTTCCGCCATTTTGAATTTTGTCGAAAACCTACTTTTGCAAACTAGTCCCTGAGTTTTTGACCGATCGGAACCAAACCAGTGCCAAAATGTTGTCTGTAGTCTGAATATCAATAATCTTTGAAAAAAAGTTGAAATTTCGATTCACGGAAGATAAGGGGATCAAAATGGACGCTCAGGGCGGAGCCTATTTTACTAAAAAGACTATAACTCAAAAATGAAATGAGATATCTTCACCAATCTTGGTACACATGTGTATGGGCTCAATTTGAGGTCACGATAAAAAAATCGCGAAGATTGGCCACTTGGTGGCGCTATAATGTGAAAAAAATACTAAAACGGCTATAACCACACGATTGCTAGTCCGATTGACCTGAAAATTGGTATGCAGTGTCTTGGCCCAAGGCCCCATGTATGTCTATGAGGACATTGGCGTATCTCAAAAAACATGGCCGCCATCGGCCAATGAATTTGAGCACCGATTAGACAAGGTTATCGGAGGCCGATCGGAACGAAACTCGGTGGGCATGTTTGACTCATGGTCCTAGAGGTCTGTAAGAATTTTGAAAGAAATCGGCCACTAGTTGGCGCTAACGAGTTTTATGGCTCTGTAATCACGTGGTGTTGCACACATCCACAAAATATGCATATCATATGATAGATCTCCTCATGCTGAACAACTTTGCCTCTAGAACCATTGCTGTCAATCAAAGCATTAATTCAATTTTTGTAATTATGTTAAAAACCTACTTTTGCGAACTAGTCCCTGGTTTTTTGCCCGATCGGAACCAAACCAGTCTAGGATAATTCTCTAGACTCTCTAGATCAATAATCTTTGAAAAAAAGTTAAACTTTTACATTTGGATGGCTATAAAAGGGCCATTTAAAAAAGAGCCATGGCAAAATACACTCAAAAGCCTATAAATCCTAAGGTAAAACTCAAAACTTCACGAAAATTGTTGGGTATATGTGGCATAACATGCTGATGAAGCATGCAATGTTTTAAAGAGATCGGACTATAGGTGGCGCTATAACTGTTAAAAAGCTTTAAAAACCATGCATTCCCTATAGTAAATTGCCTATATTGACTATAAATGGACTTTTCCATCTATTATTTCAGTGTTTAAAATCTTGCCAAATAAAACTTAATGTCTTTAATGCCTCTGTGCTTTAAAGGCCTTAAAGGCTTGAACCCCGTTAAATGCTGCTTGCAGCTTTAATTATTATTATTATTATTATTATTCTCCGATAAAACGCATCGTGCAGACCAAACCGTAAGGGCTAGAGACTTCAAACTTTACCCGAAGGTAGTCCAAAAATCGAGGAGAGGTTATCAAATTATGAGCCAGATTGGCCTATAGGTGGCGCTATAGCAATCAATTGCGAGAAAGGGCTCATAACTCCTAAACCGTTTGGTCCACACTCAAGTGTCTTATATCATTGGAAAGCTGAGTCCTTGGCGAACAAAACGTATATCTCCGATTTCATTTCCGTCATGAAAATTTTTCCGCCATTTTGAATTTTGTCAAAAACCTACTTTTGCGAACTAGTCCCTGGTTTTTTGACATATCGGAACCAAACCAGTGTCAAAATGTTCTGTCTAGTCTGAATATCAATAATTATCAAAAAAAAAGTTGAAATTTTGATTCATTTTTGCTAAGGGGCTTCAAAATGGACGTTCAGGGCGGAGCCTATTTTACTAAAAAGGCTATAACTCAAGAAGGAAATTAGATATCTTCACCAAACTTGGTACACATGTGTATGGGCTCAATATTTGGTCACGATAAAAATATCGCGACAGTTGGCCACTTGGTGGCGCTATAACATGAAAAAAACACAAAAACGGCTATAACCACACGACCGCTAGTCCGATTGACTTGAAAATTGGTATGCGGTGTCGTGGCCCAAGGTACCATGTATGTCTATGAGGACATTGGCGTATCTCAAAAAACATGGCCGCCATAGGCCAATGAAATTTGAGCACCTATTATGTTTATGGCTCTGTAATAACGTGGTGTTGCATACATCCGTAAAATATGCATATCATATGATAGATCTCCTCATGTTGAACAACTTTGCCTCTAGGGCCATTGCTGTCAATCAAATCGTTAATTAAATATTCGTAATAATGTTAAAAACCTACTTTTGTGAACTTGACCCTGTTTTTTGCCCGATCAGAACCAAACAAGTCTAGGACAGTTGTCTGGACTCTTTAGATCAATAACTATCAAAAAAAAGTTGAACTTTTGCATTTGGATGGCTATAACAGGGCCATTTAAAAAAGAGGCGTGGCAAAATACACTCAAATGCCTATAAATCCTAAGGGGAAACTCAAAACTTCACGAAAATCGTTGGGTATATGTGGCATGACATGCTGATGAAGCATGCAATGTTTTAAAGAGATCGGACTATAGGTGGCGCTATAACTGTGAAAAAGCTATAAAAACCATGCATTTCCTATGGTAAATTGCCTGTATTGGCTGTAAATGGACTTTTCCATCTATTATTTTAGTGTTTAAAACCTTGCTAAATAAAACTTAGTGTCTTTAATGCCTATGTGCTTAAAAGGCCTTAAAGGCTTGAACCCCGCTTAAATGCTGCTTGCAGCTTTAATTATTATTATTATTATTCTGCCGTAAAACTCATCGTGCAGACCAAACCGTAAATGCTAGAGACTTCAAACTTTGTCAATAGGTAGTCCAAAAATCGAGGAGAGGTTATCAAATTATGAGCCAGATTGGCCAATAGGTGGCGCTACAGCAACCAAAAACGCGAAATGGCTCATAACTCCTAAACCGTTCATCCTAAGGGTCAAGTGTCTTATATCATTGGAAAGCTGAGACCATGACGAACAAAACGTATATCTCCGATTTCATTTCCGGTATGCAAATTTTTCCGCCATTTTGAATTTTGTCAAAAACCTACTTTTGCGAACTAGTCCCTGGTTTTTTGACATATCAGAACCAAACCAGTGCCAAAATGTTCTCTCTAGTCTGAATATCAATAATTATCAAAAAAAAGTTGAAATTTTGACTCATGAACGAAAAGGGGCGTGGAAATGTACATTTAAGGCGGAGCCTATTTTACTAAAGAGGCTATAACTACAGCAAGAAATGAGATATCTTCACCAAACTTGGTACACATGTGTATGGGCTCAGTCTTTGGTCACGATAAAAAAATCGCGACGATTGGCCACTTGGTGGCGCTATAACATGGAAAAAACACAAAAAGAGCTATAACCACACGACCGCTAGTCCGATTGACTGGAAAATTGGTATGCAATGTCTTGGCCCAAGGTACCATGTCTGTCTATGAGAACATTGGCGTATCTAAAAAAACATGGCCGCCATCGGCCAATGAAATTTGAGCACCTATTAGACAGGGTTAACGGAGGTCGATCGGAACAAAACTCAGTGGGCATGTTTAACTCATGGTCCTAGAGGTCTGTAAGAATTTTGAAAGAAATCGGCCACTAGCTGGCGCTAACGAGTTTTATGGCTCTGCAATCACGTGGCGTTGCACACATCGGCAAAATATGCATATCATATGATAGATCTCCTCATGCTGAACAACTTTGCCTCCAGAACCATTGCTGTCAATCAAATCATTAAATAAATATTTGCAATTATGTTAAAAACCTACTTTTGCGAACTAGTCCCTGGTTTTTTGCCCAATCAGAACCAAACCAGTCTAGGACAATTCTCTGGACTCTCTAGATCAATAATTATCAAAAAAATGTAGATTTTTTGCATTTGGATGGCTATAACAGGGCCATTTAGAAAAGAGGCGTGGCAAAATACACTCAAAAGCCTATAAATCCTAAGAGGAAACTCAAAACTTCACGAAAATTGTTGGGTATATGTGGCATAACATGTTGAAGACACATGCAAAGTTTTATGGAGATCGGACTATAGGGGGCGCTATAAGTGTTAAAAAGCTTTGAAAACCATGTATTCCCTATGGTGAATCTCTGTAATCAGGTGGGGTTAAAACAGCCACATAATATGCATATATTATGATAGATCTTCTCATACTGAACAACTTTGCCTCTATAACCAATACTGTCAATCAAATCTTTATTTAAATATTCAAAATTATGTTAAAAACCTCGTTTTGCAAACTAGTCCTAGGTTTTTTTGCCTGATCGGAACCAAACCACAGCAGTATGATTCTCTGCACTCTCCTGATCAATTCATATTTAGACTTTATAAAGTCATTATTATAATATTTAAAATCACATTTTGTCAGTTTATCACTTCATTTCACCTGATATCTCTCAAATTCATTCAGTGCTTAAAAGCCTTTCATGCAAAAGGTGTCAAATGCTTAAAAACCTTAAATGGCTTGAACCCCGCTAAATGCTGCTCGCAGCTTTAATTAGGGGTTCAAGCACGAAGTGCTGAAACCCTATTGTAATTGTAAAGATTTTTAGGGGTTCAAGCACGAAGTGCTGAACACCTATTGTATTTGTGCTGATTTTTAGGGGTTCAAGCACGAAGTGCTGAACACCTATTGTATTTGTGCTGATTTTTATTATTATTATTATTATTATTCTGCCGTAAAACTCATCGTGCAGACCAAACCGTAAATGCTAGAGACTTCAAACTTTGTCAATAGGTAGTCCAAAAATCGAGGAGAGGTTATCAAATTATGAGCCAGATTGGCCAATAGGTGGCGCTACAGCAACCAAAAACGCGAAATGGCTCATAACTCCTAAACCGTTGCTCCTAAGGTTCAAGTGTCTTATATCATTGGAAAGCTGAGACCTTGTCGAACAAAACGTATATCTCCGATTTCATTTCCGGTATGCAAATTTTCCCGCCATTTTGAATTTTGTCAAAAACCTACTTTTGCGAACTAGTCCCTGGTTTTTTGACATATCAGATTCAAACCAGTGCCAAAATGTTCTCTCTAGTCTGACTATCAATAATTATCAAAAAAAAGTTGAAATTTTGACTCATGAACGAAAAGGGGCGTGGAAATGTACATTTAAGGCGGAGCCTATTTTACTAAAGAGGCTATAACTCCAGCAAGAAATGAGATATCTTCACCAAACTTGGTACACATGTGTATGGGCTCAGTCTTTGGTCACGATAAAAAAATCGCGACGATTGGCCACTTGGTGGCGCTATAACATGGAAAAAAAACAAAAAGGGCTATAACCACGCGACCGCTAGTCCGATTGACTTGAAAATTGGTAAGCAGTGTCTTGGCCCAAGGCCCCATGTCTGTCTATGAGAACATTGGCGTATCTCAAAAAACATGGCCGCCATCGGCCAATGAAATTTGAGCACCTATTAGACAGGGTTAACGGAGGTCGATCGGAACGAAACTCAGTAGGCATGTTTGACTCATGGTCCTAGAGGTCTGTAAGAATTTTGAAAGAAATCGGCCACTAGTTGGCGCTAACGAGTTTTATGGCTCTGCAATCACGTGGTGTTGCACACATCGGCAAAATATGCATATCATATGATAGATCTCCTCATGTTGAACAACTTTGCCTCTAGAACTATTTCTGTCAATCAAATCGTTAAATAAATATTTGCAATAATGTTAAAAACCTACTTTTGCGAACTAGTCCCTGGTTTTTTGCCCAATCAGAACCAAACCAGTCTAGGACAATTCTCAGGACTCTCTAGATCAATAATTATCAAAAAAAAGTTGATTTCTTGCATTTGGATGGCTATAACAGGGCCATTTAGAAAAGAGGTGTGGCAAAATACACTCAAAAGCCTATAAATCCTAAGGGGAAACTCAAAACTTCACGAAAATTGTTGGGTATATGTGGCATAACATGTTGAAGACACATGCAAAGTTTTATGGAGATCGGAGTATAGGGGGCGCTATAAGTGTTAAAAAGCTTTGAAAACCATGTATTCCCTATGGTGAATTGCCTGTAAATTGTATTTTCCATCTCTGTAATCAGGTGGGGTTAAAACAGCCACATAATATGCATATATTATGATAGATCTTCTCATACTGAACAACTTTGCCTCTATAACCAATACTGTCAATCAAATCTTTATTTAAATATTCACAATTATGTTAAAAACCTCGTTTTGCAAACTAGTCCTAGGTTTTTTGCCTGATCGGAACCAAACCACAGCAGTATGATTCTCTGCACTCTCCTGATCAATTCATATTTAGACTTTATAAAGTCACTATTATAATATTTCAAATCACATTTTGTCAGTTTTTCACTTCATTTCACCTGATATCTCTCAAATTCATTCAGTGCTTAAAAACCTTTCATGCAAAAGGCGTCAAATGCTTAAAGACCTTAAATTGCTTGAACCCCGCTAAATGCTGCTCGCAGCTTTAATTATTATTATTATTATTATTATTATTATTATTATTATTCTGCCGTAAAACTCATCGTGCAGACCAAACCGTAAGGGCTAGAGACTTGAAACTTTGTCAATAGGTAGTCCAAAAATCGAGGAAAGGTTATCAAATTATGAGCCAGATTGGCCAATAGGTGGCGCTATAGCAATCAATTGCGCAAAAGGGCTCATAACTCCTAAACCGTTTGGTCCACACTCAAGTGTCTTATATCATTGGAAAGCTGAGACATTGGCGAACAAAACGTATATCTCCGATTTCATTTCCGTCATGAAAATTTTTCCGCCATTTTGAATTTTGTCAAAAACCTACTTTTGCGAACTAGTCCCTGTTTTTTTGACATATCGGAACCAAACCAGTGCCAAAATGTTCTGTCTAGTCTGAATATCAATAATTATCAAAAAAAGTTGAAATTTTGAATCATGAACGAAAAGGGGTGTGGAAATGTACATTTAAGGCGGAGCCTATTTTACTAAAGAGGCTATAACTCCAGCAAGAAATGAGATATATTCACCAAACTTGGTACACATGTTTATGGGCTCAGTCTTTGGTCACGATAAAAAAATCGCGACGATTGGCCACTTGGTGGCGCTATAACATGGAAAAAACACAAAAAGGGCTATAACCACGCGACCGCTAGTCCGATTGACTTGAAAATTGGTAAGCAGTGTCTTGGCCCAAGGTACCATGTCTGTCTATGAGAACATTGGCGTATCTCAAAAAACATGGCCGCCATCGGCCAATGAAATTTGAGCACCTATTAGACAGGGTTAACGGAGGTCGATCGGAACAAAACTCAGTGGGCATGTTTGACTCATGGTCCTAGAGGTCTGTAAGAATTTTGAAAGAAATCGGCCACTAGTTGGCGCTAACGAGTTTTATGGCTCTGCCATCACGTGGTGTTGCACACATCGGCAAAATATGCATATCATATGATAGATCTCCTCATGCTGAACAACTTTGCCTCTAGAACCATTTTTGGCAATTAAATCGTTAAATAAATATTTGCAATAATGTTAAAAACTTACTTTTGCAAACTAGTCCCTGGTTTTTTGCCCAATCAGAACCAAACCAGTCTAGGACAATTCTCTGGACTCTCTAGATCAATAATTATCAAAAAAAAAGTTGATTTCTTGCATTTGGATGGCTATAACAGAGCCATTTAGAAAAGAGGTGTGGCAAAATACACTCAAAAGCCTATAAATCCTAAGGGGAAACTCAAAACTTCACGAAAATTGTTGGGTATATGTGGCATAACATGTTGAAGACACATGCAAAGTTTTATGGAGATCGGAGTATAGGGGGCGCTATAAGTGTTAAAAAGCTTTGAAAACCATGTATTCCCTCTGGTGAATTGCTTGTAAATTGTATTTTCCATCTCTGTAATCGCATATATTATGATAGATCTTCTCATACTGAACAACTTTGCCTCTATAACCAATACTGTCAATCAAATCTTTATTTAAATATTCACAATTATGTTAAAAACCTCGTTTTGCAAACTAGTCCTAGGTTTTTTGCCTGATCGGAACCAAACCACAGCAGTATGATTCTCTGCACTCTCCTAATCAATTCATATTTAGACTTTATAAAGTCACTATTATAATATTTAAAATCACATTTTGTCAGTTTATCACTTCATTTCACCTGATATCTCTCAAATTCATTCAGTGCTTAAAAGCCTTTCATGCAAAAGGTGTCAAATGCCTAAAGACCTTAAATGGCTTGAACCCCGCTAAATGCTGCTCGCAGCTTTAATTATTATTATTATTATTTTTCTTCTCCCCTAAAACTGAACGTGCAGACAAAACCGTAAGTGCTAGAGACTTCAAACTTGGCCAATAGGTAGTCCTCAATTTGGGGAGAACCTGAGAAGCTATGACCCCGATTGGCCTATAGGTGGCGCTACAGCGACCAAAAGCGCAAAAGGGCTCATAACTCCTAAACCGTGTACTCCACACTCAAGTGTCTTATATCATTGGAAAGCTGAGACCATGACGAACAAAACGTATATCTCCGATTTCATTTCCGTCATGAAAATTTTTCCGCCATTTTGAATTTTGTCGAAAACCTACTTTTGCGAACTAGTCCCTGGTTTTTTGACCGATCGGAACCAAACCAGTGCCAAAATGTTCTCTGTAGGCTGAATATCAATAATTATCGAAAAAATGTTGATATTTCGATTCACGGTTGCTAAGGGGATTCAAAATGGACGTTCAGGGCGGAGCCTATTTTACTAAAAAGGCTATAACTCCAGAAAGAAATGAGCTATCTTCACCAAACTTGGTACACATGTTTATGGGCTCATTCTTTGGTCACGATAAAAAAATCGCGACGATTGGCCACTTGGTGGCGCTATAACATGAAAAAAACACTAAAACGGCTATAACCACGCGACCGCTAGTCCGATTGACTTGAAAATTGGTATGCGGTGTCTTGGCCCAAGGCCCCATGTATGTCTATGAGGACATTGGCGTATCTCAAAAAACATGGCCGCCATCGGCCAATGAAATTTGAGCACCTATTAGACGGGGTTAACGGAGGCCGATCGGAACGAAACTTGGTGGGCCTGTTTGACTCATGGTCCTAGAGGACTGTAAGAATTTTGAAAGAAATCGGCCACTAGTTGGCGCTAACGAGCTTTATGGCTCTGCAATCACGTGGTGTTGCAAACATCCCCAAAATATGCATATCATATGATAGACCTCCTCGTGCTGAACAACTTTGCCTCTGGAACCATTGCTGTCAATCAAATCGTTAGTTAAATATTCGCAATTATGTTAAAAACCTACTTTTGCGAACTAGTCCCTGATTTTTTGCACGACCGAAACCAAACCAGTCTAGGACAATTCTCTGGACTCTCTAGATCAATAATTATCAAAAAAAAGTTGAACTTTTGCATTTGGATGGCTATAACAGGGCCAATTAGAAAAGAGGCGTGGCAAAATATACTCAAAAGCCTATAAATCCTAAGCGAAAACTCAAAACTTCACGAAAATTGATGGGTATATGTGGCATAACAATTTGAAGAAGGATGCAACATTTCATGGAGATCGGAGTATAGGTGGCGCTATAAGTGTTAAAAAGCTTTGAAAACCATGTATTCCTATGGTGAATTGCCTGTATTGGCTGTAAATGGTATTTTCCATCGATTATTTCAGCATGCTAATTGTGTTACCAGTATGTTAAAAACATGCTAATCGTGTTAGCATTTTGCTAAAAACATGTCAGCAGTGTAGGGTAGCAACAGGGCCACAAGTTTTGCCATTGCAAGCACAACTCAAATTCAGTCTTTATAAAGTCACTATTTTAACATTGCAATCGAATTTTGTCAATGTATCACTTCATTTCACCTGAGCTCCCAGATTTAATTATTTTACTGCTTTAGAGCCTTAAATGCAATACGCCTTAAATGCTTAAATGCCTTAAGTCGCTTGAACCCCGCTAATTGCTGCTCGTTATTATTATTATTCTGCCGTAAAACTCATCGTGCAGACCAAACCGTAAATGCTAGAGACTTCAAACTTTGTCAATAGGTAGTCCAAAAATCGAGGAGAGGTTATCAAATTATGAGCCAGATTGGC
This sequence comes from Pseudorasbora parva, assembly GCF_024679245.1. Lineage (NCBI taxonomy): Eukaryota > Metazoa > Chordata > Actinopteri > Cypriniformes > Gobionidae > Pseudorasbora > Pseudorasbora parva. The sequence goes on along the minus strand of NC_090189.1, from coordinate 38,956,059 downwards.
CAATAGGTGGCGCTATAGCGATCAATTGCGCAAAAGGGCTCATAACTCCTAAACCGTTTGGTCCACACTCAAGTGTCTTATATCATTGGAAAGGGGAGACCTTGGCGAACAAAACGTATATCTCCGATTTCATTTCCGTCATGAAAATTTTTCCGCCATTTTGAATTTTGTCAAAAACCTACTTTTGCGAACTAGTCCCTGGTTTTTTGACATATCGGAACCAAACTAGTGCCAAAATGTTCGGTCTAGTCTGAATATCAATAATTATCAAAAAAAAGTTGAAATTTTGACTCATGAACGAATAGGGGCGTGGAAATGTACATTTAAGGCGGAGCCTATTTTACTAAAGAGGCTATAACTCCAGCAAGAAATGAAATATATTCACCAAACTTGGTACACATGTTTATGGGCTCAGTCTTTGGTCGCGATAAAAAAATCGCGACGATTGGCCACTTGGTGGCGCTATAACATGGAAAAAACACAAAAAGGGCTATAACCACGCGACCGCTAGTCCGATTGACTTGAAAATTGGTAAGCAGTGTCTTGGCCCAAGGTACCATGTCTGTCTATGAGAACATTGGCGTATCTCAAAAAACATGGCTGCCATCGGCCAATGAAATTTGAGCACCTATTAGACAGGGTTAACGGAGGTCGATCGGAACAAAACTCAGTGGGCATGTTTGACTCATGATCCTAGAGGTCTGTAAGAATTTTGAAAGAAATCGGCCACTAGTTGGCGCTAACGAGTTTTATGGCTCTGCAATCACGTGGTGTTGCACACATCGGCAAAATATGCATATCATATGATAGATCTCCTCATGCTGAACAACTTTGCCTCTAGAACCATTTTTGGCTATTAATTTGTTAAATAAATATTTGCAATAATGTTAAAAACCTACTTTTGCAAACTAGTCCCTGGTTTTTTGCCCAATCAGAACCAAACCAGTCTAGGACAATTCTCTGGACTCTCTAGATCAATAATTATCAAAAAAAGTTGATTTCTTGCATTTGGATGGCTATAACAGAGCCATTTAGAAAAGAGGTGTGGCAAAATACACTCAAAAGCCTATAAATCCTAAGGGGAAACTCAAAACTTCACGAAAATTGTTGGGTATATGTGGCATAACATGTTGAAGACACATGCAAAGTTTTATGGAGATCGGAGTATAGGGGGCGCTATAAGTGTTAAAAAGCTTTGAAAACCATGTATTCCCTCTGGTGAATTGCTTGTAAATTGTATTTTCCATCTCTGTAATTGCATATATTATGATAGATCTTCTCATACTGAACAACTTTGCCTCCATAACCAATACTGTCAATCAAATCTTTATTTAAATATTCACAATTATGTTAAAAACCTCGTTTTGCAAACTAGTCCTAGGTTTTTTGCCTGATAGGAACCAAACCACAGCAGTATGATTCTCTGCACTCTTCTGATCAATTCATATTTAGACTTTATAAAGTCACTATTATAATATTTAAAATCACATTTTGTCAGTTTATCACTTCATTTCACCTGATATCTCTCAAATTCATTCAGTGCTTAAAAGCCTTTCATGCAAAAGGTGTCAAATGCTTAAAGACCTTAAATGGCTTGAACCCCGCTAAATGCTGCTCGCAGCTTTATTAGGGGTTCAAGCACGAAGTGCTGAAACCCTATTGTAATTGTACTGATTTTTATTATTATTAGGGGTTCAAGCACGAAGTGCTGAACACCTATTGTATTTGTACTGATTTTTATTAGGGGTTCAAGCACGAAGTGCTGAACACCTATTGTAATTGTACTGATTTTTAGGGGTTCAAGCACGAAGTGCTGAACACCTATTGTATTTGTGCTGATTTTTATTATTATTATTATTATTATTCTGCCGTAAAACTCATCGTGCAGACCAAACCGTAAATGCTAGAGACTTCAAACTTTGTCAATAGGTAGTCCAAAAATCGAGGAGAGGTTATCAAATTATGAGCCAGATTGGCCAATAGGTGGCGCTACAGCAACCAAAAACGCGAAATGGCTCATAACTCCTAAACCGTTCATCCTAAGGGTCAAGTGTCTTATATCATTGGAAAGCTGAGACCTTGGCGAACAAAACGTATATCTCCGATTTCATTTCCGGTATGCAAATTTGTCCGCCATTTTGAATTTTGTCAAAATTCTACTTTTGCAAACTAGTCCCTGGTTTTTTGACATATCAGAACCAAACCAGTGCCAAAATGTTCTCTTTAGTCTGAATATCAATAATTATCAAAAAAAAGTTGAAATTTTGACTCATGAACGTAAAGGGGCGTGAAAATGTACATTTAAGGCGGAGCCTATTTTAATAAAGAGGCTATAACTCCAGCAAGAAATGAGATATCTTCATCAAACTTGGTACACATGTTTATGGGCTCAGTCTTTGGTCACGATAAAAAAATCGCGACGATTGGCCACTTGGTGGCGCTATAACATGGAAAAAACACAAAAAAGGCTATAACCACGCGACCGCTAGTCCGATTGACTGGAAAATTGGTATGCAGTGTCTTGGCCCAAGGTCCCATGTCTGTCTATGAGAACATTGGCGTATCTCAAAAAACATGGCCGCCATCGGCCAATGAAATTTGAGCACCTATTAGACAGGGTTAACGGAGGTCCATCGGAACGAAACTCAGAGGGCATGTTTAACAAATGGTCCTAGAGGTCTGTAAGAATTTTGAAAGAAATCGGCCACTAGTTGGCGCTAACGAGTTTTATGGCTCTGCAATCACGTGGTGTTGCACACATTGGCAAAATATGCACATCATATGATAGATCTCCTCATGTTGAACAACTTTGCCTCTAGAACCATTGCTGTCAATCAAATCGTTAAATAAATATTTGCAATTATGTTAAAAACCTACTTTCGCGAACTAGTCCCTGGTTTTTTGCCCAATCAGAACCAAACCAGTCTAGGACAATTCTCTGGACTCTCTAGATCAATAATTATCAAAAAAAAGTTGATTTTTTGCATTTGGATGGCTATAACAGGGCCATTTAGAAAAGAGGCGTGGCAAAATACACTCAACAGCCTATAAATCCTAAGGGGAAACTCAAAACTTCACGAAAATTGTTGTGTATATGTGGCATAACATGTTGAAGACACGTGTAAAGTTTTATGGAGATCGGAGTATAGGGGGCGCTATAAGTGTTAAAAAAGCTTTGAAAACCATGTATTCCTATGGTGAATCTCTGTAATCAGGTGGGGTTAAAACAGCCACATAATATGCATATATTATGATAGATCTTCTCATACTGAACAACTTTGCCTCTATAACCAATACTGTCAATCAAATCTTTATTTAAATATTTACAATTATGTTAAAAACCTCGTTTTGCAAACTAGTCCCTGATCGGAACCAAACCACAGCAGTATTTAAAATCACATTTTGTCAGTTTATCACTTCATTTCACCTGATATCTCTCAAATTCATTCAGTGCTTAAAAGCCTTTCATGCAAAAGGTGTCAAATGCTTAAAAACCTTAAATGGCTTGAACCCCGCTAAATGCTGCTCGCAGCTTTAATTATTATTATTATTATTATTATTCTCCGCTAAAACGCATCGTGCAGACCAAACCGTAAAGCGTGGAACTTTGAAACTTTACCCGAAGGTAGTCCTCAATTTGGGGAGAACCTCAGAAAGTATGACCCCGATTGGCCAATAGGTGGCGCTACAGCAACCAAAAGCGCGAAATGGGTCATAACTCCTAAACCCTTTGGTCCACAATCAAGTGTCTTATATCATTGGAAAGCTGAGTCCTTGGCGAACAAAACGTATATCTCCGATTTCATTTCCGTCATGAAAATTTTTCCGCCATTTTGAATTTTGTTGAAAAACTACTTTTGCGAACTAGTCCCTGGTTTTTTGACCGATCGAAACCAAACCAGTGGCAAAATGTTCTCTGTAGTCTGAATATCAATATTCATTGAGAAAAAGTTGAAATTTCGATTCACGGTTGCTAAGGGGTGGAAAAAGAATGTTGTGGGCGGAGCCTATTTTACTAAAAAGGCTATAACTCAAGAAGGAAATGAGATATCTTCATCAAACTTGGTACACATGTGTATGGGCTCATTCTTTGGTCTCGATAAAAAAATCGCGACGATTGACCACTTGGTGGCGCTATAATGTTAAAAAAACATGAAAAGGGCTATAACCACGTGACCACTAGTCCGATTGACTTGAAAATTGGTAGGCAGTGTCTGGGTCCAATGTACCATGTATGTCTATGAGGACATTGGTGTATCTAAAAAAACATGGCCGCCATCGGCCAATGAAGTTTGAGCACCTATTAGATGGGGTTAACAGAGGTCGATCGGAACGAAACTCGGTGGGCATGTTTGACTCATGGTCCTAGAGGTCTGTAAGAATTTTGAAAGAAATCGGCCACTAGTTGGCGCTAACTCAAAAGGGAAGCTCAAAAATTCACGAAAATTGTTGGGTATATGTGGCATAACATGCTGATGAAGCATGCAAAGTTTTAAAGAGATTGGACTATAGGTGGCGCTATAACTGTTAAAAAGCTATAAAAACCATGCATTTCCTATGGTAAATTGCCTATATTGACTGTAAATGGACTTTTCCATCTATTATTTTAGTGTTCAAAATCTTGCTAAATAAAACTTAATGTCTTTAATGCCTATGTACTTTAAAGGCCTTAAAGGCTTGTTATTATTAGGGGTTCAAGCACGAAGTGCTGAACACCTATTGTATTTGTACTGATTTTTATTATTAGGGGTTCAAGCACGAAGTGCTGAACACCTATTGTATTTGTACTGATTTTTATTATTATTATTATTAGGGGTTCAAGCACGAAGTGCTGAACACCTATTGTATTTGTACTGATTTTTATTATTAGGGGTTCAAGCACGAAGTGCTGAACACCTATTGTATTTGTACTGATTTTTAGGGGTTCAAGCACGAAGTGCTGAACACCTATTGTATTTGTACTGATTTTTAGGGGTTCAAGCACGAAGTGCTGAACACCTATTGTATTTGTACTGATTTTTATTATTATTATTAGGGGTTCAAGCACGAAGTGCTGAACACCTATTGTATTTGTACTGATTTTTATTATTATTAGGGGTTCAAGCACGAAGTGCTGAACACCTATTGTATTTGTACTGATTTTTATTATTATTATTAGGGGTTCAAGCATGAAATGCTGAAACCCTATTGTAATTGTACCGATTTTTATTATTATTATTATTATTCTGCCGTAAAACTCATCGTGCAGACCAAACCGTAAGGCCTAGAGACTTGAAACTTTGTCAATAGGTAGTCCAAAAATCGAGGAGAGGTTCTCAAATTATGAGCCAGATTGGCCAATAGGTGGCGCTATAGCGCAAAAAACAAAAAAAAGTCACTATTTTGCTTATATCTCAAAAACCCATTGTCGCACAATCAAGTGTCTTACATCATTGGAATCCTTGGCTCAAGCCGAACAAAAAACATAGGAGGTATTTTATTTCCGGTATGCAAATTTTTCCGCCATTTTGAATTTTGTCAAAAACCTACTTTTGCGAACTAGTCCCTGGTTTTTTGACATATTAGAAACAAACCAGTGCCAAAATGTTCTGTCTGGTCTGAATATCAATAATTATCAAAAATATGTTGAAATTTTGACTCATGAACGAAAAGGGGCGTGGAAATGTACATTTAAGGCGGAGCCTATTTTACTAAAGAGGCTATAACTCAAGAAGGAAATGAGATATCTTCACCAAACTTGGTACACATGTGTATGGACTCATTCTGAGGTCAGGATAAAAAAAACGTGAAGATTGACCACTTGGTGGCGCTATAATGTGGAAAAAACATGATAATAGCTATAACCACGCGGCCGCTAGTCCGATTGACCTGAAAATTGGTATGCCGTGTCTTGGCCCAAGCTACCATGTATGTGTATGAGGACATTGGTGTATCTCAAAAAACATGGCCGCCATCGGCCAATGAATTTTGAGCACCTATTAGACAAGGTTAATGGAGGTTGATCAGAACGAAACTCGGTGGGCATGTTTGACTCATGGTCCTAGAGGTTTGTGAGAATTTTGAAAGAAATCGGCCACTAGTTGGCGCTAACGAGTTTTATGGCTCTGAAATCACGTGGTGTTGCACATATCCATGAAATATGCATATCATATGATAGATCTCCTCATGATGAACAACTTTGCCTCTAGAACCATTGCTGTCAATAAAATCATTAATTAAATTTTCGTAATTATGTTAAAAACCTACTTTTGCGAACTAGTCCCTGGTTTTTTATCCAATTGGAACCAAACCAGTCTAGGACAATTCTATAGACATTCCAGGTCAATAATTATTAAAAAAAAGTTGAACTTTTGCATTTGGATGGCTATAACAGGGCCATTTAGAAAAGAGGCGTGGCAAAATACACTCAAAAGCCTATAAATCCTAAGGGAAAACTCAAAACTTCACGGAAATTATTGGGTATATGTGGCATAACATGTTGAAGACACATGCAAAGTTTTATGGAGATCGGAGTATAGGGGGTGCTATAAGTGTTAAAAAGCTTTGAAAACCATGTATTCCTATGGTGAATTGCCTGTATTGGCTGTAAATGGTATTTTCCATCTCGTTAATCAGGTGGGGTTAAAACAGCCACATAATATGCATATATTATGATAGATCTTCTCATACTGAACAACTTTGCCTCCATAACCAATACTGTCAATCAAATCTTTATTTAAATATTCACAATTATGTTAAAAACCTCGTTTTGCAAACTAGTCCTTGGTTTTTCTTGCCTGATCGGAAACAAACCACTGCAGTATGATTCTCTGGACTCTCCTGATCAATAGTTATCAAAAACATGTTGACCTTTACACTTTGCGTAGCTATAACAGGATCATTTAGAGAATAGGTGTGGTAAAACATGCTCAAAAGCCTATTAATCCTGAACGAAAACTCAAAACTTCACAAAAATAGGTGGTGTGTGTGTGAGTGTGTGTGTGTGTGTGTGTGTGTGTCTCTGTCTGTCTGTTTGTCCTACGAGCAAACAGCACTTCCAACATGCTACACATGCTAGCAGTGATTAGCTAAGTGTTAAATCAGGCAAAGAACATAGTAAGAACTCTATAAACATTATAGTAACCATCTGTGACAGCTAACAACTGCCTAGCAACACCATAACAACCATCAAGAACAACCTAGCAACCACCTAGCAACATGTTTATCATGTTAGCAAAGTAAAATAGTAATTTTGTCATACAATTGATTAATATTGTTCTATAATTCATATTTAGACTTTATAAAGTCACTACTATAATAATTATAATAATATTTTATCAGTTAATCATTTCATTTCACCTGATATCTCTCAAATTCATTCAGTGCTTAAAAACCTTCCATGCAAAAGGCGTCAAATGCTTAAAGACCTTAAATGGCTTGAACCCCGCTAAATGCTGCTCGCAGCTTTAATTATTATTATTATTATTATTCAGCCGAAAAACGCATCGTGCAGACCAAACTGTAAGGGCTAGAGACTTGAAACTTGGCCAATAGGTAGTACAAAAATCGAGGAGAGGTTATCAAATTATGAGCCAGATTGGCCCATAGGTGGCGCTATAGCAACCAAAAACGCGAAAGGGCTCATAACTCCTAAACCGTTGCTCCTAAGGGTCAAGTGTCTTATATCATTGGAAAGCTGAGACCATGACGAACAAAACGTATATCTCCGATTTCATTTCCGTCATTAAAAATTTTCCGCCATTTTGAATTTTGTTGAAAACCTACTTTTGCGAACTAGTCCCTGGTTTTTTGACCGATCGGAACCAAACCAGTGCCAAAATGTTGTCTGTAGTCTCAATATGAATATTCATTGAGAAAAAGTTGAAATTTCGATTCACGAAAGATAAGTGGATTCAAAATGGATGCTCAGGGCGGAGCCTATTTTACTAAAAAAACTATAACTCAAAAACGAAATGAGATATCTTCACCAAACTTGGATCACATGTGTATGGGATCATTCTTTGGTCTCGATAAAAAAATCGCGACGATTGACCACTTGGTGGCGCTATAATGTGAAAAAAACATGAAAATAGCTATAACCACACGACCGCTAGTCCGATTGACCTGAAAATTGGTATGCAGTGTCTTGGCCCAAGGTACCATGTATGTCTATGAGGACATTGGCGTATCTTAAAAAATATGGCCGCTATCGGCCAATGAAATTTGAGCACCTATAAGACAAGGGTAACGAAGGCTGATCGGAACAAAACTTGATGGGCATGTTTGACTCATGGCACTAGAGGTCTGTAAGAATTTTGAAAGAAATCGGCCACTAGTTGGCGCTAACGAGTTTTATGGCTCTGTAATCACGTGGTGTGGCACCCATCCACAAAATATGCATATCACCTGATAGATCTCCTCATGTTGAACAACTTTGCCTCTAGAACTATTGCTGTCAATCATATCATTAATTAAATATTTGCAACTATGTTAAAAACCTACTTTTGCAAACTAGTCCCTGGTTTTTTCCCCGATCGGAACCAAACCAATCTAGGGCAATTCTCTAGACTCTCTAGATAAATATTCATTGAAAAAAATTGAACTTTTGAATTTGGATGACTATAACAGGGTCATTTAAAAAGAGGGGGCCTGGCAAAGCATGCTCAAAAACCTATTAATCCTGAATGAAAACTACAAACTTCACAAAAATAGGTGGGCACGTGCAGAATATTACTCTAAAGAAGCATGAAAAATTTCATGGAGATCGGGCAATATATGCCTCTATAAAAGTGAGAAATGTGATGAGGTACCATTGCTTTAAATGGTGTGTTCCCAAAAATTGCTATAATAAACGGCCACCAGAGGGCAGCAGAAGACCACTCATTGGTTCATTCTGGTCAGTAAGCCAGTTTAGAAAATCATTATAACTACATTGCAAATGACATTTTGACAATGTTGACCAATTAATTTGTTCATACTAGAACGTGGTAAATCACAATAGAATCATGGTAAATCATACTACAATGTGGTAAATTGTGGTAAATCATGGTAAACTATGGTAAATCACTATAGAATCATAGTAAATCATACTAGAACGTGGTAAATCATGGTAAACCATGCCAGAACATGGTAAATCGTGTTAAACTATGGTAAACCATGCTAGAATCATGGTAAATCATACTAGAACATGGTAAATCATAGTAATATATGCTAGAATCATTGTAAATCATACTAGAACGTGGTAAATCGTGGTAATATATGCTAGAATCATGGTAAATCATACTAGAACGTGGTAAATCATAGTAATATATGCTAGAATGATGGTAAATCATACTAGAACATGGTAAATCATAGTAATATATGCTAGAATCATGGTAAATCATTTTTTTTATGGAATACGCTAGAATCTTGGTAAATCATACTAGAATGTGGTAAATCATGTTAATATATGCTAGAATCATGGTAAATCATACTAGAACGTGGTAAATCATGGTAAACTATGGTAAATCACAATAGAATCATAGTACATCATTCTAGAACGTGGTAAATCATGGTAAACCATGCTAGAATGTGGTAAATCATGGTAATATATGCTAGAATCATGGTAAATCAAAATACAACGTGGTAAATCATGGTAAACTATGGTAAATCACAATAGAATCATGGTACATCATTCTAGAACGTGGTAAATCATGGTAAACTATGGTAAATCACAATAGAATCATAGTAAATCATACTAAAATGTGGTAAATCATGGTAAACCATGCTAGAACATGGTAAATCATGGTAAAATATGCTAGAATCATGGTAAATCATAATACAACATGGTAAACTATGGTAAATCACAATAAAATCATGGTAAATCATACTAGATTGTGGTAAACTATAGTAAATCACAAAATAATCATGGTTAATCATACTAGAATGGGGTAAATTGTGGTAAACTATGGTAAATCATAATAGAATCATGGTAAATGAAACTGAGCCAATGAATGTTTCTCTGCTGCCACCCTACTGGTTAAATTAGTCATTTTGTTCTATAATTCATAGACTTTAGACTTTGTAAAGTCACTATTATAACATTTAAAAATCACATTTTGTCAGTTTATCACTTCATTTCACCTGATATCTCTCAAATTCATTCAGTGCTTAAAAACCTTTCATGCAAAAGGCGTCAAATGCTTTAAATACCTACTTTTGCGAACTAGTCCCTGTTTTTTTGCCCAATCGGAACCAAACCAGTGCCAAAATGTTCTCTGTAGTCTGAATATCAATATTCATTGAGAAAAGTAGAAATTTCGATTTCTGGTTGCTAAGGGGTGGAAAAAGAATGTTGTGGGCGGAGCCTATTTTACTAAAAAGGCTATAACTTAAGAAGGAAATGAGATATCTTCACCAAACTTGGTACACATGTGTATGGGCTCATTTTTTGGTCTCGATAAAAAAATTGCGACGTTTGACCAGTTGGTGGCGCTATAATGTGAAAAAAACAACGACCGCTAGTCCGATTGACCTGAAAATTGGTATGCAGTGTCTTGGCCCAAGTTACTATATAAGTCTATGAGGACATTGGAGTATCTCAAAAAACATGGCCGCCATCAGCCAATGAATTTTGAGCACCTATTAGATGGGGTTAACGGAGGTCGATCGGAACGAAACTCGGTGGGCATGTTTGACTCATGGTCCTAGAGGTCTGTAAGAATTTTGAAAGAAATCGGCCACTAGTTGGCGCTAACCAAAAAGGGAAGCTCAAAAATTCACGAAAATTGTTGGGTATATGTGGCATGACATGCTGATGAAGCATGCAAAGTTTTGAAGAGATCGGACTATAGGTGGCGCTATAACTGTTAAAAAGCTTTAAAAACCATGCATTTCCTATGGTAAATTGCCTATATTGGCTGTGAATGGACTTTTCCATCTATTATTTCAGTGTTTAAAATCTTGCTAAATAAAACTTAATGTCTTTAATGCCTATGTGCTTTAAAGGCCTTAAACGCTTGAACCCCGCTAAATGCTGCTTGCAGCTTTAATTAGGGGTTCAAGCACGAAGTGCTGAACACCTATTGTATTTGTACTGATTTTTAGGGGTTCAAGCACGAAGTGCTGAACACCTATTGTATTTGTGCTGATTTTTATTATTATTATTATTATTATTATTATTATTATTCTGCCGTAAAACTCATCGTGCAGACCAAACCGTAAATGCTAGAGACTTCAAACTTTGTCAATAGGTAGTCCAAAAATCGAGGAGAGGTTATCAAATTATGAGCCAGATTGGCCAATAGGTGGCGCTACAGCAACCAAAAACGCGAAATGGCTCATAACTCCTAAACCGTTCATCCTAAGGGTCAAGTGTTTTATATCATTGGAAAGCTGAGACCTTGGCGAACAAAACGTATATCTCCGATTTCATTTCCGGTATGCAAATTTTTCCGCCATTTTGAATTTTGTCAAAAACCTACTTTTGCGAACTAGTCCCTGGTTTTTTGACATATCAGAACCAAACCAGTGCCAAAATGTTCTCTCTAGACTGAGTATCAATAATTATCAAAAAAAAGTTGAAATTTTGACTCATGAACGAAAAGGGGCGTGGAAATGTACATTTAAGGCGGAGCCTATTTTACTAAAGAGGCTATAACTCCAGCAAGAAATGAGATATATTCACCAAACTTGGTACACATGTTTATGGGCTCAGTCTTTGGTCACGATAAAAAAATCGCGACGATTGGCCACTTGGTGGCGCTATAACATGGAAAAAACACAAAAAGGGCTATAACCACGCGACCGCTAGTCCGATTGACTTGAAAATTGGTAAGCAGTGTCTTGGCCCAAGGTACCATGTCTGTCTATGAGAACATTGGCGTATCTCAAAAAACATGGCCGCCATCGGCCAATGAAATTTGAGCACCTATTAGACAGGGTTAACGGAGGTCGATCGGAACAAAACTCAGTGGGCATGTTTGACTCATGGTCCTAGAGGTCTGTAAGAATTTTGAAAGAAATCGGCCACTAGTTGGCGCTAACGAGTTTTATGGCTCTGCCATCACGTGGTGTTGCACACATCGGCAAAATATGCATATCATATGATAGATCTCCTCATGCTGAACAACTTTGCCTCTAGAACCATTTTTGGCAATTAAATCGTTAAATAAATATTTGCAATAATGTTAAAAACTTACTTTTGCGAACTAGTCCCTGGTTTTTTGCCCAATCAGAACCAAACCAGTCTAGGACAATTCTCTGGACTCTCTAGATCAATAATTATCAAAAAAAAGTTGATTTCTTGCATTTGGATGGCTATAACAGAGCCATTTAGAAAAGAGGTGTGGCAAAATACACTCAAAAGCCTATAAATCCTAAGGGGAATCTCAAAACTTCACGAAAATTGTTGGGTATATGTGGCATAACATGTTGAAGACACATGCAAAGTTTTATGGAGATCGGAGTATAGGGGGCGCTATAAGTGTTAAAAAGCTTTGAAAACCATGTATTCCCTCTGGTGAATTGCTTGTAAATTGTATTTTCCATCTCTGTAATCGCATATATTATGATAGATCTTCTCATACTGAACAACTTTGCCTCTATAACCAATACTGTCAATCAAATCTTTATTTAAATATTCACAATTATGTTAAAAACCTCGTTTTGCAAACTAGTCCTAGGTTTTTTGCCTGATCGGAACCAAACCACAGCAGTATGATTCTCTGCACTCTCCTAATCAATTCATATTTAGACTTTATAAAGTCACTATTATAATATTTAAAATCACATTTTGTCAGTTTATCACTTCATTTCACCTGATATCTCTCAAATTCATTCAGTGCTTAAAAGCCTTTCATGCAAAAGGTGTCAAATGCTTAAAGACCTTAAATGGCTTGAACCCCGCTAAATGCTGCTCGCAGCTTTAATTATTATTATTATTATTATTATTATTATTCAGCCGAAAAACGCATCGTGCAGACCAAACCATAAGGGCTGGAAACTTGAAACTTTGTCAATAGGTAGTACAAAAATCGAGGAAAGGTTATCAAATTATGAGCCAGATTGGCCTATAGGTGGCGCTATAGCAATCAATTGCGCAAAATGGCTCATAACTCCTAAACCGTTTAGTCCACACTCAAGTGTCTTATATCATTGGAAAGCTGAGACCATGACGAACAAAACGTATATCTCCGATTTCATTTCCGTCATTAAAATTTTTCGGCAATTTTGAATTTTGTTGAAAACCTACTTTTGCAAACTAGTCCCTGGTTTTTTGACCGATCGGAACCAAACCAGTGCCAAAATGTTGTCTGTAGTCTCAATAATAATATTCATTGAGAAAAAGTTGAAATTTCGATTCACGAAAGATAAGTGGATTCAAAATGGACACTCAGGGCGGAGCCTATTTTACTAAAAAAACTATAACTCAAAAACGAAATGAGATATCTTCACCAAACTTGGATCACATGTGTATGGGATCATTCTTTGGTCTCGATAAAAAAATCGCGACGATTGACCACTTGGTGGCGCTATAATGTGAAAAAAACATGAAAATAGCTATAACCACACGACCGCTAGTCCGATTGACCTGAAAATTGGTATGCAGTGTCTTGGCCCAAGGTACCATGTATTTCTATGAGGACATTGGCGTATCTCAAAAAATATGGCCGCTATCGGCCAATGAAATTTGAGCACCTATAAGACAAGGGTAACAAAGGCTGATCGGAACAAAACTTGATGGGCATGTTTGACTCATGGCCCTAGAGGTCTGTAAGAATTTTGAAAGAAATCGGCCACTAGTTGGCGCTAACGAGTTTTATGGCTCTGTAATCACGTGGTGTGGCACCCATCCACAAAATATGCATATCACCTGATAGATCTCCTCATGTTGAAGAACTTTGCCTCTAGAACTATTGCTGTCAATCATATCATTAATTAAATATTTGCAACTATGTTAAAAACATACTTTTGCAAACTAGTCCCTGGTTTTTTCCCCGATCGGAACCAAACCAATCTAGGACAATTCTCTAGACGCTCTAGATAAATATTCATTGAAAAAAAGTTGAACTTTTGAATTTGGATGACTATAACAGGGTCATTTAAAAAGAGGGGGCCTGGCAAAGCATGCTCAAAAACCTATTAATCCTGAATGAAAACTACAAACTTCACAAAAATAGGTGGGCACGTGCAGAATATTACTCTAAAGAAGCATGAAAAATTTCATGGAGATCGGGCAATATATGCCTCTATAAAAGTGAGAAATGTGATGAGGTACCATTGCTTTAAATGGTGTGTTCCCAAAAATTGCTATAATAAACGGCCACCAGAGGGCAGCAGAAGACCACTCATTGGTTCATTCTGGTCAGTAAGCCAGTTTAGAAAATCATTATAACTACATTGCAAATGACATTTTGACAATGTTGACCAATTAATTTGTTCATACTAGAACGTGGTAAATCACAATAGAATCATGGTAAATCATACTTCAATGTGGTAAATTGTGGTAAATCATGGTAAACTATGGTAAATCACTATAGAATCATAGTAAATCATACTAGAACGTGGTAAATCATGGTAAACCATGCCAGAACATGGTAAATCACTATAGAATCATAGTAAATCATACTAGAACGTGGTAAATCATGGTAAACCATGCCAGAACATGGTAAATCATGTTAAACTATGGTAAACCATGCTAGAATCATGGTAAATCATACTAGAACATGGTAAATCATAGTAATATATGCTAGAATCATGGTAAATCATACTAGAACGTGGTAAATCATGGTAATATATGCTAGAATGATGGTAAATCATACTAGAACATGGTAAATCATAGTAATATACGCTAGAATCTTGGTAAATCATACTAGAACGTGGTAAATCATAGTAATTTATGCTAGAATCATGGTAAATCATTCTAGAACGTGGTAAATCATGGTAAACTATGGTAAATCACAATAGAATCATGGTAAATCATTCTAGAATGTGGTAAATCATGGTAATATATGGTAGAATCATGGTAAATCATAATAAAACATGGTAAATCATGGTAATATATGCTAGAATCATGGTAAATCATAATACAACGTGGTAAATCATGGTAAAATATGCTAGAATCATGGTAAATCATAATACACCATGGTAAACTATGGTAAATCACAATAAAATCATGGTAAATCATGGTAAACTATGGTAAATCACAATAGAATCATAGTACATCATTCTAGAACGTGGTAAATCATGGTAAACCATGCTAGAATGTGGTAAATCATGGTAATATATGCTAGAATCATGGTAAATCATAATACAACGTGGTAAATCATGGTAAACTATGGTACATCACAATAGAATCATGGTACATCATTCTAGAACGTGGTAAATCATGGTAAACTATGGTAAATCACAATAGAATCATGGTAAATCATACTAAAACGTGGTAAATCATGGTAAACCATGCTAGAACATGGTAAATCATGGTAAAATATGCTAGAATCATGGTAAATCATAATACAACATGGTAAACTATGGTAAATCACAATAAAATCATGGTAAATCATACTAGATTGTGGTAAACTATAGTAAATCAAAATAATCATGGTTAATCATACTAGAATGTGGTAAATTGTGGTAAGCTATGGTAAATCATAATAGAATCATGGTAAATGAAACTGAGCCAATGAATGTTTCTCTGCTGCCACCCTACTGGTTAAATTAGTCATTTTGTTCTATAATTCATATTTAGACTTTGTAAAGTCACTATTATAACATTTAAAAATCACATTTTGTCAGTTTATCACTTCATTTCACCTGATATCTCTCAAATTCATTCAGTGCTTAAAAACCTTTCATACAAAAGGCGTCAAATGCTTTAAATACCTACTTTTGCGAACTAGTCCCTGGTTTTTTGCCCAATCGGAACCAAACCAGTGCCAAAATGTTCTCTGTAGTCTGAATATCAATATTCATTGAGAAAAGTAGAAATTTCGATTTACGGTTGCTAAGGGGTGGAAAAAGAATGTTGTGGGCGGAGCCTATTTTACTAAAAAGGCTATAACTTAAGAAGGAAATGAGATATCTTCACCAAACTTGGTACACATGTGTATGGGCTCATTTTTTGGTCTCGATAAAAAAATCACGACGTTTGACCAGTTGGTGGCGCTATAATGTGAAAAAAACAACGACCGCTAGTCCGATTGACCTGAAATTTGGTATGCAGTGTCTTGGCCCAAGTTACTATATAAGTCTATGAGGACATTGGTGTATCTCAAAAAACATGGCCGCCATCAGCCAATGAATTTTGAGCACCTATTAGATGGGGTTAACAGAGGTCGATCGGAACGAAACTCGGTGGGCATGTTTGACTCATGGTCCTAGAGGTCTGTAAGAATTTTGAAAGAAATCGGCCACTAGTTGGCGCTAACCAAAAAGGGAAGCTCAAAAATTCACGAAAATTGTTGGGTATATGTGGCATGACATGCTGATGAAGCATGCAAAGTTTTAAAGAGATCGGACTATAGATGGCGCTATAACTGTTAAAAAGCTTTAAAAACCATGCATTTCCTATGGTAAATTGCCTATATTGGCTGTGAATGGACTTTTCCTTCTATTATTTCAGTGTTTAAAATCTTGCTAAATAAAACTTAATGTCTTTAATGCCTATGTGCTTTAAAGACATTAAAGGCTTGAACCCCGCTAAATGCTGCTTGCAGCTTTAATTATTATTATTATTATTATTATTATTATTATTCAGCCGAAAAACGCATCGTGCAGACCAAACTGTAAGGGCTAGAGACTTGAAACTTGGCCAATAGGTAGTACAAAAATCGAGGAAAGGTTATCAAATTATGAGCCCGATTGGCCCATAGGTGGCGCTATAGCAATCAATTGCGAGAAAGGGCTCATAACTCCTAAACCGTTTGGTCCACACTCAAGTGTCTTATATCATTGGAAAGCTGAGACCTTGGCGAACAAAACGTATATCTCCGATTTCATTTCCGTCATGAAAATTTTTCCGCCATTTTGAATTTTGTCGAAAACCTACTTTTGCGAACTAGTCCCTGAGTTTTTGACCGATCGGAACCAAACCAGTGCCAAAATGTTGTCTGTAGTCTGAATATCAATAATCTTTGAAAAAAAGTTGAAATTTCGAATCACAGAAGATAAGGGGATCAAAATGGACGCTCAGGGCGGAGCCTATTTTACTAAAAAGACTATAACTCAAAAATGAAATGAGATATCTTCACCAATCTTGGTACACATGTGTATGGGCTCAATTTGAGGTCACGATAAAAAAATCGCGACGATTGGCCACTTGGTGGCGCTATAATGTGAAAAAAATACTAAAACGGCTATAACCACGCGATTGCTAGTCCGATTGACCTGAAAATTGGTATGCAGTGTCTTGGCCCAAGGTACCATGTATGTCTATGAGGACATTGGCGTATCTCAAAAAACATGGCCGCCATCTGCCAATGAATTTGAGCACCGATTAGACAAGGTTATCGGAGGCCGATCGGAACGAAACTCGGTGGGCATGTTTGACTCATGGTCCTAGAGGTCTGTAAGAATTTTGAAAGAAATCGGCCACTAGTTGGCGCTAACGAGTTTTATGGCTCTGTAATCACATGGTGTTGCACACATCCACAAAATATGCATATCATATGATAGATCTCCTCATGCTGAACAACTTTGCCTCTAGAACCATTGCTGTCAATCAAAGCATTAATTCAATTTTTGTAATTATGTTAAAAACCTACTTTTGCGAACTAGTCCCTGGTTTTTTGCCCGATCGGAACCAAACCAGTCTAGGATAATTCTCTAGACTCTCTACATCAATAATCTTTGAAAAAAAGTTAAACTTTTACATTTGGATGGCTATAAAAGGGCCATTTAAAAAAGAGCCGTGGCAAAATACACTCAAAAGCCTATAAATCCTAAGGTAAAACTCAAAACTTCACGAAAATTGTTGGGTATATGTGGCATAACATGCTGATGAAGCATGCAATGTTTTAAAGAGATCGGACTATAGGTGGCGCTAGAACTGTTAAAAAGCTTTAAAAACCATACATTTCCTATGGTAAATTGCCTATATTGACTGTAAATGGACTTTTCCATCTATTATTTCAGTGTTTAAAATCTTGCCAAATAAAACTTAATGTCTTTAATGCCTCTGTGCTTTAAAGGCCTTAAAGGCTTGAACCCCGTTAAATGCTGCTTGTTATTATTATTATTATTAGGGGTTCAAGCACGAAGTGCTGAACACCTATTGTATTTGTACTGATTTTTAGGGGTTCAAGCACGAAGTGCTGAAACCCTATTGTAATTGTAAAGATTTTTATTAGGGGTTCAAGCACGAAGTGCTGAAACCCTATTGTAATTGTACTGATTTTTATTATTAGGGGTTCAAGCATGAAATGCTGAAACCCTATTGTAATTGTACCGATTTTTATTATTATTATTATTATTCTGCCGTAAAACTCATCGTGCAGACCAAACCGTAAGGCCTAGAGACTTGAAACTTTGTCAATAGGTAGTCCAAAAATCGAGGAGAGGTTCTCAAATTATGAGCCAGATTGGCCAATAGGTGGCGCTATAGCGCAAAAAACAAAAAAAAGTCACTATTTTGCTTATATCTCAAAAACCCATTGTCGCACAATCAAGTGTCTTACATCATTGGAATCCTTGGCTCAAGCCGAACAAAAAACATAGGAGGTATTTTATTTCCGGTATGCAAATTTTTCCGCCATTTTGAATTTTGTCAAAAACGTACTTTTGCGAACTAGTCCCTGGTTTTTTGACATATCAGAACCAAACCAGTGCCAAAATGTTCTGTCTGGTCTGAATATCAATAATTATCAAAAATATGTTGAAATTTTGACTCATGAACGAAAAGGGGCGTGGAAATGTACATTTAAGGCGGAGCCTATTTTACTAAAGAGGCTATAACTCAAGAAGGAAATGAGATATCTTCACCAAACTTGGTACACATGTGTATGGACTCATTCTGAGGTCAGGATAAAAAAAACGTGAAGATTGACCACTTGGTGGCGCTATAATGTGGAAAAAACATGATAATAGCTATAACCACGCGACCGCTAGTCCGATTGAACTGAAAATTGGTATGCCGTGTCTTGGCCCAAGCTACCATGTATGTGTATGAGGACATTGGTGTATCTCAAAAAACATGGCTGTCATAGACCAATGAATTTTGAGCACCTATTAGACAAGGTTAATGGAGGTTGATCAGAACGAAACTCAGTTGGCATGTTTGACTCATGGTCCTAGAGGTTTGTAAGAATTTTGAAAGAAATCGGCCACTAGTTGGCGCTAACGAGTTTTATGGCTCTGAAATCACGTGGTGTTGCACATATCCATGAAATATGCATATCATTTGATAGATCTCCTCATGATGAACAACTTTGCCTCTAGAACCATTGCTGTCAATCAAATTATTAATTAAATTTTTGTAATTATGTTAAAAACCTACTTTTGCGAACTAGTCCCTGGTTTTTTGCCCAATCAGAACCAAACCAGTCTAGGATAATTCTCTGGACTCTCTAGATTAATAATTATCAAAAAAAAGTTGATTTTTTGCATTTGCATGGCTATAACAGGGCCATTTAGAAAAGAGGCGTGGCAAAATACGCTCAAAAGCCTATAAATCCTAAGGGAAAACTCAAAACTTCACGAAAATTGTTGGGTATATGTGGCATAACATGTTGAAGACGCATGCAAAGTTTCATGGAGATCGGAGTATAGGTGGCGCTATAAGTGTTAAAAAGCTTTGAAAACCATGTATTTCCTATGGTGAATTGCCTGTATTGGCTGTAAATGGTATTTTCCATCTCGTTAATCAGGTGGGGTTAAAACAGCCACATAATATGCATATATTATGATAGATCTTCTCATACTGAACAACTTTGCCTCTATAACCAATACTGTCAATCAAATCTTTATTTAAATATTCACAATTATGTTAAAAACCTCGTTTTGCAAACTAGTCCTTGGTTTTTCTTGCCTGATCGGAACCAAACCACAGCAGTATGATTCTCTGGACTCTCCTGATCAATAGTTATCAAAAACATGTTGAACTTTACACTTTGGGTAGCTATAACAGGATCATTTAGAGAATAGGTGTGGTAAAACATGCTCAAAAGCCTATTAATCCTGAACGAAAACTCAAAACTTCACAAAAATAGGTGGTGTGTGTGTGTGTGTGTGTGTGTGTGTGTGTGTGTGTGTGTGTGTGTGTGTGTGTGTGTGTGTGTGTGTGTGTGTCTGTTTGTCATTCGAGCAAACAGCACTTCCAACATGCTACACATGCTAGCAGTGATTAGCTAAGTGTTAAATCAGGCAAAGAACATAGTAAGAACTCTATAAACATTATAGTAACCATCTGTGACAGCTAACAACTGCCTAGCAACACCATAACAACCATCAAAGAAAACCTAGCAACCAACTAGCAACATGTTTATCATGTTAGCAAAGTAAAATAGTAATTTTGTCATACAATTGATTAATATTGTTCTATAATTCATATTTAGACTTTATAAAGTCACTACTATAATATTTATAATCATATTTTGTCAGTTAATCATTTCATTTCACCTGATATCTCTCAAACTCATTCAGTGCTTAAAAACCTTCCATGCAAAAGGCGTCAAATGCTTAAAGACCTTAAATGGCTTGAACCCCGCTAAATGCTGCTCGCAGCTTTAATTATTATTATTATTCTCCGCTAAAACGCATCGTGCAGCCCAAACCGTAAAGCGTGGAACTTTGAAACTTTGTCAGATGGTAGTCCTCAATTTGGGGAGAACCTCAGAAAGTTTGACCCCGATTGGCCAATAGGTGGCGCTACAGCAACCAAATGCGCAAAAAGGGTCATAACTCCTAAACCCTTTGGTCCACAATCAAGTGTCTTATATCATTGGAAAGCTGAGTCCTTGGCGAACAAAACGTATATCTCCGATTTTATTTCCGTCATAAAAAAATTTCCGCCATTTTGAATTTTGTCGAAAAACTACTTTTGCGAACTAGTCCCTGGATTTTTGACCGATCGAAACCAAACCAGTGGCAAAATGTTCTCTGTAGTCTGAATATCAATATTCATTGAGAAAAAGTTGAAATTTCGCTTTATGGTTGCTAAGGGGTGGAAAAAGAATGTTGTGGGCGGAGCCTATTTTACTAAAAAGCCTATAACTCAAGAAGGAAATGAGATATCTTCACCAAACTTGGTACACATGTGTATGGGCTGATTCTTTGGTCTCGATTAAAAAATCGCGACGATTGACCACTTGGTGGCGCTATAATGTTAAAAAAACATGAAAAGGGCTATAACCACGTGACCACTAGTCCGATTGACTTGAAAATTGGTAGGCAGTGTCTTGGTCCAAGGCACCATGTATGTCTATGAGGACATTGGTGTATCTAAAAAAACATGGCCGCCATCGGCCAATGAAGTTTGAGCACCTATTAGATGGGGTTAACAGAGGTCGATCGGAACGAAACTCGGTGGGCATGTTTGACTCATGGTCCTAGAGGTCTGTAAGAATTTTGAAAGAAATCGGCCACTAGTTGGCGCTAACTCAAAAGGGAAGCTCAAAAATTCACGAAAATTGTTGGGTATATGTGGCATAACATGCTGACGAAGCATGCAAAGTTTTAAAGAGATTGGACTATAGGTGGCGCTATAACTGTTAAAAAGCTATAAGAACCATGCATTTCCTATGTTAAATTGCCTATATTGACTGTAAATGGACTTTTCCATCTATTATTTTAGTGTTTAAAATCTTGCTAAATAAAACTTAATGACTTTAATGCCTATGTGCTTAAAAGGCCTTAAAGGCTTGAACCCCGCTAAATGCTGCTTGCAGCTTTAATTATTATTATTATTCTCCGATAAAACGCGTTGTGCAGCCCAAACCGTAAGGGCTAGAGACTTGAAAATTTACCTGAAGGTAGTCCAAAAATCGAGGAGAGGTTATCAAAATATGAGCCCAATCGGCCAATAGGTGGCGCTATAGCGCAAAAAACCAAAAATTTTTACATTTGTGAGCTTTTCTCATAAACCGGTGGTCGTAGACTCAAATGATTTATACTTTTGAAATCCTTGGGCCAAGACGAAAAAACTGTAAGCGGGAATTTTTTTGTTTCGTCTTAAAATGTCCGCCATTTTGGAGTATGTCTGAAACCTATTTTTGAGAACTAGTCCCTGGTTTTTTGACCGATCGGAACCAAACCAGTGTCAAAATGTTCTCTGGTGGCTAATTATCAATAGTTATCGAAAAAAAGTTGAAATTTCGATTCATTTTTGCTAATTGGCTTCAAAATGGACGTTCAGGGCGGAGCCTATTTTGCTAAAAAGGCTATAACTCAAGAAGGAAATGAGATATCGTCACCAAACTTGGTACACATGTTTATCGGCTCAATTTGAGGTCACGATAAAAAAATTGCAACGATTGGCCACTTGGTGGCGCTATAATGTGACAAAAACATGAAAAGGGCTATAACCACACGACCGCTAGTCCGATTGACTTGAAAATTGGTATGCAGTGTCTTGGTCCAAGGCCCCATGTATGTCTATGAGGACATTGGTGTATCTCAAAAAACATGGCCGCCATCAGCCAATTAACTTTGAGCACCTATTAGATGGGGTTAACAGAGGTCGATCGGAACGAAACTCATTGGACATGTTTGACTCATGGTCCTAGAGGTCTGTAAGAATTTTGAAAGAAATCGGCCACTAGTTGGCGCTAACCCAAAAGGGAAGCTCAAAAATTCACGAAAATTGTTGGGTATATGTGGCATGACATGCTGATGAAGCATGCAAAGTTTTAAAGAGATCGGACTATAGGTGGCGCTATAACTGTTAAAAAGCTTTAAAAACCATGCATTTCCTATGGTAAATTGCCTATATTGGCTGTGAATGGACTTTTCCATCTATTATTTCAGTGTTTAAAATCTTGCTAAATAAAACTTAATGACTTTAATGCCTATGTGCTTAAAAGGCCTTAAAGGCTTGAACCCCGCTAAATGCTGCTTGCAGCTTTAATTATTATTATTATTATTATTCTCCGCTAAAACGCATCGTGCAGCCCAAACCGTAAAGCGTGGAACTTTGAAACTTTGTCAGATGGTAGTCCTCAATTTGGGGAGAACCTCAGAAAGTATGACCCCGATTGGCCAATAGGTGGCGCTACAGCAACCAAATGCGCAAAAAGGGTCATAACTCCTAAACCCTTTGGTCCACAATCAAGTATCTTATATCATTGGAAAGCTGAGTCCTTGGCGAACAAAACGTATATCTCCGATTTCATTTCCGTCATGAAAATTTTTCCGCCATTTTGAATTTTGTCGAAAAACTACTTTTGCGAACTAGTCCCTGGATTTTTGACCGATCGAAACCAAACCAGTGGCAAAATGTTCTCTGTAGTCTGAATATCAATATTCATTGAGAAAAAGTTGAAATTTCGATTCACGGTTGCTAAGGGGTGGAAAAAGAATGTTGTGGGCGGAGCCTATTTTACTAAAAAGGCTATAACTCAAGAAGGAAATGAGATATCTTCACCAAACTTGGTAGACATGTGTATGGGCTCATTCTTTGGTCACGAAAAAAAAATCGCGACGATTGGCAACTTGGTGGCGCTATAACATGGAAAAAACACAAAAAGGGCTATAACCACGCGACCGCTAGTCCGATTGATCTGGAAAATTGGTATGCAATGTCTTGGCCCAAGGTACCATGTCTGTCTATGAGAACATTGGCGTATCTCAAAAAACATGGCCGCCATCGGCCAATGAAATTTGAGCACCTATTAGACAGGGTTAACGGAGGTCGATCGGAACAAAACTCAGTGGGCATGTTTAACTCATGGTCCTAGAGGTCTGTAAGAATTTTGAAAGAAATCGGCCACTAGCTGGCGCTAACGAGTTTTATGGCTCTGCAATCACGTGGCGTTGCACACATCGGCAAAATATGCATATCATATGATAGATCTCCTCATGTTGAACAACTTTGCCTCCAGAACCATTGCTGTCAATCAAATCATTAAATAAATATTTGCAATTATGTTATAAACCTACTTTTGCGAACTAGTCCCTGGTTTTTTGCCCAATCAGAACCAAACCAGTCTTGGACAATTCTCTGGACTCTCTAGATCAATAATTATCAAAAAAAGTTGATTTTTTGCATTTGGATGGCTATAACAGGGCCATTTAGAAAAGAGGCGTGGCAAAATACACTCAAAAGCCTATAAATCCTAAGGGAAAACTCAAAACTTCACCGAAATTGTTGGGTATATGTGGCATAACATGTTGAAGACACATGCAAAGTTTTATGGAGATCGGAGTATAGGGGGCGCTATAAGTGTTAAAAAGCTTTGAAAACCATGTATTCCCTATGGTGAATCTGTGTAATCAGGTGGGGTTAAAACAGCCACATAATATGCATATATTATGATAGATCTTCTCATACTGAACAACTTTGCCTCTATAACCAATACTGTCAATCAAATCTTTATTTAAATATTCACAATTATGTTAAAAACCTCGTTTTGCAAACTAGTCCTAGGTTTTTTGCCTGATCGGAACCAAACCACAGCAGTATGATTCTCTGCACTCTCCTGATCAATTCATATTTAGACTTTATAAAGTTATTATTATAATATTTAAAATCACATTTTGTCAGTTTATCACTTCATTTCACCTGATATCTCTCAAATTCATTCAGTGCTTAAAAGCCTTTCATGCAAAAGGTGTCAAATGCTTAAAAACCTTAAATGGCTTGAACCCCGCTAAATGCTGCTCGCAGCTTTAATTAGGGGTTCAAGCACGAAGTGCTGAAACCCTATTGTAATTGTACTGATTTTTATTATTATTATTATTATTATTATTATTCTCCGATAAAACGCATCGTGCAGACCAAACCGTAAGGGCTAGAGACTTCAAACTTTACCCGAAGGTAGTCCAAAAATCGAGGAGAGGTTATCAAATTATGAGCCAGATTGGCCTATAGGTGGCGCTATAGCAATCAATTGCGAGAAAGGGCTCATAACTCCTAAACCGTTTGGTCCACACTCAAGTGTCTTATATCATTGGAAAGCTGAGTCCTTGGCGAACAAAACGTATATCTCCGATTTCATTTCCGTCATGAAAATTTTTCCGCCATTTTGAATTTTGTCAAAAACCTACTTTTGCGAACTAGTCCCTGGTTTTTTGACATATCGGAACCAAACCAGTGTCAAAATGTTCTGTCTAGTCTGAATATCAATAATTATCAAAAAAAAGTTGAAATTTTGATTCATTTTTGCTAAGGGGCTTCAAAATGGACGTTCAGGGCGGAGCCTATTTTACTAAAAAGGCTATAACTCAAGAAGGAAATTAGATATCTTCACCAAACTTGGTACACATGTGTATGGGCTCAATATTTGGTCACGATAAAAATATCGCGACAGTTGGCCACTTGGTGGCGCTATAACATGAAAAAAACACAAAAACGGCTATAACCACACGACCGCTAGTCCGATTGACTTGAAAATTGGTATGCGGTGTCGTGGCCCAAGGTACCATGTATGTCTATGAGGACATTGGCGTATCTCAAAAAACATGGCCGCCATAGGCCAATGAAATTTGAGCACCTATTATGTTTATGGCTCTGTAATCACGTGGTGTTGCATACATCCGTAAAATATGCATATCATATGATAGATCTCCTCATGTTGAACAACTTTGCCTCTAGGGCCATTGCTGTCAATCAAAAAGTTAATTAAATATTTGTAATTATGTTAAAAACCTACTTTTGTGAACTTGACCCTGGTTTTTTGCCCGATCAGAACCAAACAAGTCTAGGACAGTTGTCTGGACTCTTTAGATCAATAACTATCAAAAAAAAGTTGAACTTTTGCATTTGGATGGCTATAACAGGGCCATTTAAAAAAGAGGCGTGGCAAAATACACTCAAATGCCTATAAATCCTAAGGGGAAACTCAAAACTTCACGAAAATCGTTGGGTATATGTGGCATGACATGCTGATGAAGCATGCAATGTTTTAAAGAGATCGGACTATAGGTGGCGCTATAACTGTGAAAAAGCTATAAAAACCATGCATTTCCTATGGTAAATTGCCTGTATTGGCTGTAAATGGACTTTTCCATCTATTATTTTAGTGTTTAAAACCTTGCTAAATAAAACTTAGTGTCTTTAATGCCTATGTGCTTTAAAGGCCTTAAAGGCTTGAACCCCGCTTAATGCTGCTTGCAGCTTTAATTATTATTATTATTATTATTTTTCTTCTCCCCTAAAACTGAACGTGCAGACAAAACCGTAAGTGCTAGAGACTTCAAACTTGGCCAATAGGTAGTCCTCAATTTGGGGAGAACCTGAGAAGCTATGACCCCGATTGGCCTATAGGTGGCGCTACAGCGACCAAAAGCGCAAAAGGGCTCATAACTCCTAAACCGTGTACTCCACACTCAAGTGTCTTATATCATTGGAAAGCTGAGACCATGACGAACAAAACGTATATCTCCGATTTCATTTCCGTCATGAAAAATTTTCCGCCATTTTGAATTTTGTCGAAAACCTACTTTTGCGAACTAGTCCCTGGTTTTTTGACCGATCGGAACCAAACCAGTGCCAAAATGTTCTCTGTAGGCTGAATATCAATAATTATTGAAAAAATGTTGATATTTCGATTCACGGTTGCTAAGGGGATTCAAAATGGACGTTCAGGGCGGAGCCTATTTTACTAAAAAGGCTATAACTCCAGAAAGAAATGAGCTATCTTCACCAAACTTGGTACACATGTTTATGGGCTCATTCTTTGGTCACGATAAAAAAATCGCGACGATTGGCCACTTGGTGGCGCTATAACATGAAAAAAACACTAAAACGGCTATAACCACGCGACCGCTAGTCCGATTGACTTGAAAATTGGTATGCGGTGTCTTGGTCCAAGGCCCCATGTATGTCTATGAGGACATTGGCGTATCTCAAAAAACATGGCCGCCATCGGCCAATGAAGTTTGAGCACCTATTAGACGGGGTTAACGGAGGCCGATCGGAACGAAACTTGGTGGGCCTGTTTGACTCATGGTCCTAGAGGACTGTAAGAATTTTGAAAGAAATCGGCCACTAGTTGGCGCTAACGAGCTTTATGGCTCTGCAATCACGTGGTGTTGCAAACATCCCCAAAATATGCATATCATATGATAGATCTCCTCATGCTGAACAACTTTGCCTCTGGAACCATTGCTGTCAATCAAATCGTTAGTTAAATATTTGCAATTATGTTAAAAACCTACTTTTGCGAACTAGTCCCTGATTTTTTGCACGACCGAAACCAAACCAGTCTAGGACAATTCTCTAGACTCTCTAGATCAATAATTATCAAAAAAAAGTTGAACTTTTGCATTTGGATGGCTATAACAGGGCCAATTAGAAAAGAGGCATGGCAAAATACACTCAAAAGCCTATAAATCCTAAGGGAAAACTCAAAACTTCACGAAAATTGTTGGGTATATGTGGCATAACATGGTGAAGAAGGATGCAACATTTCATGGAGATCGGAGTATAGGTGGCGCTATAAGTGTTAAAAAGCTTTGAAAACCATGTATTCCCTATGGTGAATTGCCTGGATTGGCTGTAAATGGACTTTTCCATCGATTATTTCAGCATGCTAATTGTGTTACCAGTATGTTAAAAACATGCTAATCGTGTTAGCATTTTGCTAAAAACATGTCAGCAGTGTAGGGTAGCAACAGGGCCACAAGTTTTGCCATTGCAAGCACAACTCAAATTCAGTCTTTATAAAGTCACTATTTTAACATTTGCAATCACATTTTGTCAATGTATCACTTCATTTCACCTGAGCTCCCAGATTTAATTATTTTACTGCTTTAGAGCCTTAAATGCAATAAGCCTTAAATGCTTAAATGCCTTAAGTCGCTTGAACCCCGCTAATTGCTGCTCGCAGCTATATTTATTATTATTATTATTATTCAGCCGAAAAACGCATCGTGCAGACCAAACCGTAAGGGCTAGAAACTTGAAACTTGGCCAATAGGTAGTACAAAAATCGAGGAGAGGTTATCAAATTATGAGCCAGATTGGCCCATAGGTGGCGCTATAGCAACCAAAAGCGCGAAAGGGCTCATAACTCCTAAACCGTTGCTCCTAAGGGTCAAGTGTCTTATATCATTGGAAAGCTGAGACCATGACGAACAAAACGTATATCTCCGATTTCATTTCCGTCATTAAAAATTTTCCGCCATTTTGAATTTTGTCAAAAACCTACTTTTGCGAACTAGTCCCTGGTTTTTTGACCAATTGGAACCAAACCTGTGCAGAAATGTTGTCTGAAGTCTGATTATCAATATTCATTGACAAAAAGTTGAAATTTCGATTCACGGAAGATAAGGGCATTCAAAATGGACGCTCAGGGCGGAGCCTATTTCACTAAAAAGACTATAACTCAAAAATGAAATGAGATATCTTCACCAAACTTGGTACACATGTGTATGGGCTCAATTTGAGGTCACGATAAAAAAATCGCGATGATTGGCCACTTGGTGGCGCTATAATGTGAAAAAAACATGAAAATAGCTATAACCACGCGACTGCTAGTCCGATTCACCTGAAAATGGGCAAGCGTTGTCTTGGTCCAAGGCCCCATGTATGTCTATGAGAACATCGGCGTATCTCAAAAAACATGGCCGCTATCGGCCAATGAAATTTGAGCACCTATAAGACAAGGTTAACGGAGGGTGATCGGAACAAAACTTGATGGGCATGTTTGACTCATGGCCCTAGAGGTCTGTAAGAATTTTGAAAGAAATCGGCCACTAGTTGGCGCTAACGACTTTTATGGCTCTGTAATAACGTGGTGTGGCACCCATCCACAAAATATGCATATCATGTGATAGATCTCCTCATGCTGAACAACTTTGCCTCTAGAACCATTGCTGTCAATCAAATCATTAATTCAATATTTGCAATTATGTTAAAAACCTACTTTTGCGAACTAGTCCCTGGTTTTTTCCCCAATCAGAACCAAACCAGTGCCAAAATGTTCTCTGTAGTCTGAATATCAATATTCATTGAGAAAAAGTTGAAATTTCGCTTTATGGTTGCTAAGGGGTGGAAAAAGAATGTTGTGGGCGGAGCCTATTTTACTAAAAAGCCTATAACTCAAGAAGGAAATGAGATATCTTCACCAAACTTGGTACACATGTGTATGGGCTCATTCTTTGGTCTCGATAAAAAAAAATCACGACGTTTAACCAGTTGGTGGCGCTATAATGTGAAAAAAAACATGAAAATAGCTATAACCACACGACCACTAGTCCGATTGACCTGAAAATTGGTATGCAGTGTCTTGGCCCAAGGTACTTTATAAGTCTATGAGGACATTGGTGTATCTCAAAAAAACATGGCCGCCATCAGCCAATGAATTTTGAGCACCTATTAGATGGGGTTAACGGAGGTCGATCGGAACGAAACTCAGTGGACATGTTTGACTCATGGTCCTAGAGGTCTGTAAGAATTTTGAAAGAAATCAGCCACTAGTTGGCGCTAACCCAAAAGGGAAGCTCAAAAATTAATGAAAATTGTTGGGTATATGTGGCATGACATGCTGATGAAGCATGTAAAGTTTTAAAGAGATCGGACTATAGGTGGCGCTATAACTGTGAAAAAGCTATAAAAACCATGCATTTCCTATGGTAAATTGCCTATATTGGCTGTAAATGGACTTTTCCATCTATTATTTCAGTGTTTAAAATCTTGCTAAATAAAACTTAATGTCTTTAATTAGGGGTTCAAGCACGAAGTGCTGAACACCTATTGTATTTGTACTGATTTTTATTAGGGGTTCAAGCACGAAGTGCTGAACACCTATTGTATTTGTACTGATTTTTATTATTATTATTATTATTATTATTATTCAGCCGAAAAACGCATCGTGCAGACCAAACCATAAGGGCTGGAAACTTGAAACTTTGTCAATAGGTAGTACAAAAATCGAGGAAAGGTTATCAAATTATGAGCCAGATTGGCCAATAGGTGGCGCTATAGCAATCAATTGCGCAAAATGGCTCATAACTCCTAAACCGTTTAGTCCACACTCAAGTGTCTTATATCATTGGAAAGCTGAGACCATGACGAACAAAACGTATATCTCCGATTTCATTTCCGTCATTAAAATTTTTCGGCAATTTTGAATTTTGTTGAAAACCTACTTTTGCAAACTAGTCCCTGGTTTTTTGACCGATCGGAACCAAACCAGTGCCAAAATGTTGTCTGTAGTCTCAATAATAATATTCATTGAGAAAAAGTTGAAATTTCGATTCACGAAAGATAAGTGGATTCAAAATGGACACTCAGGGCGGAGCCTATTTTACTAAAAAAACTATAACTCAAAAACGAAATGAGATATCTTCACCAAACTTGGATCACATGTGTATGGGATCATTCTTTGGTCTCGATAAAAAAATCGCGACGATTGACCACTTGGTGGCGCTATAATGTGAAAAAAACATGAAAATAGCTATAACCACACGACCGCTAGTCCGATTGACCTGAAAATTGGTATGCAGTGTCTTGGCCCAAGGTACCATGTATTTCTATGAGGACATTGGCGTATCTCAAAAAATATGGCCGCTATCGGCCAATGAAATTTGAGCACCTATAAGACAAGGGTAACAAAGGCTGATCGGAACAAAACTTGATGGGCATGTTTGACTCATGGCCCTAGAGGTCTGTAAGAATTTTGAAAGAAATCGGCCACTAGTTGGCGCTAACGAGTTTTATGGCTCTGTAATCACGTGGTGTGGCACCCATCCACAAAATATGCATATCACCTGATAGATCTCCTCATGTTGAAGAACTTTGCCTCTAGAACTATTGCTGTCAATCATATCATTAATTAAATATTTGCAACTATGTTAAAAACATACTTTTGCAAACTAGTCCCTGGTTTTTTCCCCGATCGGAACCAAACCAATCTAGGACAATTCTCTAGACGCTCTAGATAAATATTCATTGAAAAAAAGTTGAACTTTTGAATTTGGATGACTATAACAGGGTCATTTAAAAAGAGGGGGCCTGGCAAAGCATGCTCAAAAACCTATTAATCCTGAATGAAAACTACAAACTTCACAAAAATAGGTGGGCACGTGCAGAATATTACTCTAAAGAAGCATGAAAAATTTCATGGAGATCGGGCAATATATGCCTCTATAAAAGTGAGAAATGTGATGAGGTACCATTGCTTTAAATGGTGTGTTCCCAAAAATTGCTATAATAAACGGCCACCAGAGGGCAGCAGAAGACCACTCATTGGTTCATTCTGGTCAGTAAGCCAGTTTAGAAAATCATTATAACTACATTGCAAATGACATTTTGACAATGTTGACCAATTAATTTGTTCATACTAGAACGTGGTAAATCACAATAGAATCATGGTAAATCATACTTCAATGTGGTAAATTGTGGTAAATCATGGTAAACTATGGTAAATCACTATAGAATCATAGTAAATCATACTAGAACGTGGTAAATCATGGTAAACCATGCCAGAACATGGTAAATCATGTTAAACTATGGTAAACCATGCTAGAATCATGGTAAATCATACTAGAACATGGTAAATCATAGTAATATATGCTAGAATCATGGTAAATCATACTAGAACGTGGTAAATCATGGTAATATATTCTAGAATGATGGTAAATCATACTAGAACATGGTAAATCATAGTAATATACGCTAGAATCTTGGTAAATCATACTAGAACGTGGTAAATAATAGTAATATATGCTAGAATCATGGTAAATCATTCTAGAACGTGGTAAATCATGGTAAACTATGGTAAATCACAATAGAATCATGGTAAATCATTCTAGAATGTGGTAAATCATGGTAATATATGGTAGAATCATGGTAAATCATAATAAAACATGGTAAATCATGGTAATATATGCTAGAATCATGGTAAATCATAATACAACGTGGTAAATCATGGTAAAATATGCTAGAATCATGGTAAATCATAATACACCATGGTAAACTATGGTAAATCACAATAAAATCATGGTAAATCATGGTAAACTATGGTAAATCACAATAGAATCATAGTACATCATTCTAGAACGTGGTAAATCATGGTAAACCATGCTAGAACGTGGTAAATCATGGTAATATATGCTAGAATCATGGTAAATCATAATACAACGTGGTAAATCATGGTAAACTATGGTACATCACAATAGAATCATGGTACATCATTCTAGAACGTGGTAAATCATGGTAAACTATGGTAAATCACAATAGAATCATGGTAAATCATACTAAAACGTGGTAAATCATGGTAAACCATGCTAGAACATGGTAAATCATGGTAAAATATGCTAGAATCATGGTAAATCATAATACAACATGGTAAACTATGGTAAATCACAATAAAATCATGGTAAATCATACTAGATTGTGGTAAACTATAGTAAATCAAAATAATCATGGTTAATCATACTAGAATGTGGTAAATTGTGGTAAGCTATGGTAAATCATAATAGAATCATGGTAAATGAAACTGAGCCAATGAATGTTTCTCTGCTGCCACCCTACTGGTTAAATTAGTCATTTTGTTCTATAATTCATATTTAGACTTTGTAAAGTCACTATTATAACATTTAAAATCACATTTTGTCAGTTTATCACTTCATTTCACCTGATATCTCTCAAATTCATTCAGTGCTTAAAAACCTTTCATACAAAAGGCGTCAAATGCTTTAAATACCTACTTTTGCGAACTAGTCCCTGGTTTTTTGCCCAATCGGAACCAAACCAGTGCCAAAATGTTCTCTGTAGTCTGAATATCAATATTCATTGAGAAAAGTAGAAATTTCGATTTACGGTTGCTAAGGGGTGGAAAAAGAATGTTGTGGGCGGAGCCTATTTTACTAAAAAGGCTATAACTTAAGAAGGAAATGAGATATCTTCACCAAACTTGGTACACATGTGTATGGGCTCATTTTTTGGTCTCGATAAAAAAATCACGACGTTTGACCAGTTGGTGGCGCTATAATGTGAAAAAAACAACGACCGCTAGTCCGATTTACCTGAAATTTGGTATGCAGTGTCTTGGCCCAAGTTACTATATAAGTCTATGAGGACATTGGTGTATCTCAAAAAACATGGCCGCCATCAGCCAATGAATTTTGAGCACCTATTAGATGGGGTTAACAGAGGTCGATCGGAACGAAACTCGGTGGGCATGTTTGACTCATGGTCCTAGAGGTCTGTAAGAATTTTGAAAGAAATCGGCCACTAGTTGGCGCTAACCAAAAAGGGAAGCTCAAAAATTCACGAAAATTGTTGGGTATATGTGGCATGACATGCTGATGAAGCATGCAAAGTTTTAAAGAGATCGGACTATAGATGGCGCTATAACTGTTAAAAAGCTTTAAAAACCATGCATTTCCTATGGTAAATTGCCTATATTGGCTGTGAATGGACTTTTCCTTCTATTATTTCAGTGTTTAAAATCTTGCTAAATAAAACTTAATGTCTTTAATGCCTATGTGCTTTAAAGACATTAAAGGCTTGAACCCCGCTAAATGCTGCTTGCAGCTTTAATTATTATTATTATTATTCAGCCGAAAAACGCATCGTGCAGACCAAACTGTAAGGGCTAGAGACTTGAAACTTGGCCAATAGGTAGTACAAAAATCGAGGAGAGGTTATCAAATTATGACCCCGATTGGCCCATAGGTGGCGCTATAGCAACCAAAAGCGCGAAAGAGCTCATAACTCCTAAACCGTTGCTCCTAAGGGTCAAGTGTCTTATATCATTGGAAAGCTGAGACCATGACGAACAAAACGTATATCTCCGATTTCATTTCCGTCATTAAAAATTTTCCGCCATTTTGAATTTTGTCAAAAACCTACTTTTGCGAACTAGTCCCTGGTTTTTTGACCGATCGGAACCAAACCAGTGCCAAAATGTTGTCTGTAGTCTCAATATTAATATTCATTGAGAAAAAGTTGAAATTTCGATTCACGAAAGATAAGTGGATTCAAAATGGACGCTCAGGGCGGAGCCTATTTTACTAAAAAAACTATAACTCAAAAATGAAATGAGATATCTTCACCAAACTTGGATCACATGTGTATGGGATAATTTTTTGGTCTCGATAAAAAAATCGCGACGATTGACCACTTGGTGGCGCTATAATGTGAAAAAAACATGAAAATAGCTATAACCACACGACCGCTAGTCCGATTGACCTGAAAATTGGTATGCAGTGTCTTGGCCCAAGGTACCATGTATGTCTATGAGGACATTGGCGTATCTCAAAAAATATGGCCGCTATCGGCCAATGAAATTTGAGCACCTATAAGACAAGGGTAACGAAGGCTGATCGGAACAAAACTTGATTGGCATGTTTGACTCATGGCCTTAGAGGTCTGTAAGAATTTTGAAAGAAATCGGCCACTAGTTGGCGCTAACGAGTTTTATGGCTCTGTAATCACGTGGTGTGGCACCCATCCACAAAATATGCATATCACCTGATAGATCTCCTCATGTTGAACAACTTTGCCTCTAGAACTATTGCTGTCAATCATATCATTAATTAAATATTTGCAACTATGTTAAAAACATACTTTTGCAAACTAGTCCCTGGTTTTTTCCCCGATCGGAACCAAACCAATCTAGGGCAATTCTCTAGACGCTCTAGATAAATATTCATTGAAAAAAAGTTGAACTTTTGAATTTGGATGACTATAACAGGGTCATTTAAAAAGAGGGGGCCTGGCAAAGCATGCTCAAAAACCTATTAATCCTGAATGAAAACTACAAACTTCACAAAAATAGGTGGGCACGTGCAGAATATTACTCTAAATAAGCATGAAAAATTTCATGGAGATCGGGCAATATATGCCTCTATAAAAGTGAGAAATGTGATGAGGTACCATTGCTTTAAATGGTGTGTTCCCAAAAATTGCTATAATAAACGGCCACCAGAGGGCAGCAGAAGACCACTCATTGGTTCATTCTGGTCAGTAAGCCAGTTTAGAAAATCATTATAACTACATTGCAAATGACATTTTGACAATGTTGACCAATTAATTTGTTCATACTAGAACGTGGTAAATCACAATAGAATCATAGTAAATCATACTACAATGTGGTAAATTGTGGTAAATCATGGTAAACTGTGGTAAATCACTATAGAATCATAGTAAATCATACTAGAACGTGGTAAATCATGGTAAACCATGCCAGAACATGGTAAATCATGTTAAACTATGGTAAACCATGCTAGAATCATGGTAAATCATACTAGAACGTGGTAAATCATAGTAATGTATGCTAGAATCATGGTAAATCATTCTAGAACGTGGTAAATCATGGTAAACTATGGTAAATCACAATAGAATCATGGTAAATCATAATAAAACATGGTAAATCATGGTAATATATGCTAGAATCATGGTAAATCATAATACAACGTGGTAAATCATGGTAAACTATGGTAAATCACGGTAAACCATGCTAGAACATGGTAAATCATGGTAAAATGCTAGAATCATGGTAAATCATAATACACCATGGTAAACTATGGTAAATCACAATAAAATCATGGTAAATCATGGTAAACTATGGTAAATCACAATAGAATCATGGTATATCATTCTAGAACGTGGTAAATCATGGTAAACCATGCTAGAACGTGGTAAATCATGGTAATATATGCTAGAATCATGGTAAATCATAATACAACGTGGTAAATCATGGTAAACTATGGTAAATCACAATAGAATCATAGTAAATCATACTAAAACATGGTAAATCATGGTAAACCATGCTAGAACATGGTAAAATATGCTAGAATCATGGTAAATCATAATACAACATGGTAAACTATGGTAAATCACAATAAAATCATGGTAAATCATACTAGATTGTG
This sequence comes from Pseudorasbora parva, assembly GCF_024679245.1. Lineage (NCBI taxonomy): Eukaryota > Metazoa > Chordata > Actinopteri > Cypriniformes > Gobionidae > Pseudorasbora > Pseudorasbora parva. Next base: position 38,920,125 of record NC_090189.1, on the reverse strand, counting down.
GTAAACTATAGTAAATCACAAAATAATCATGGTTAATCATACTAGAATGTGGTAAATTGTGGTAAACTATGGTAAATCATAATAGAATCATGGTAAATGAAACTGAGCCAATGAAAGATTCTCTGCTGCCACCCTACTGGTTAAATTAGTCATTTTGTTCTATAATTCATATTTAGACTTTGTAAAGTCACTATTATAACATTTAAAAATCACATTTTGTCAGTTTATCACTTCATTTCACCTGATATCTCTCAAATTCATTCAGTGCTTAAAAACCTTTCATGCAAAAGGCGTCAAATGCTTTAAATACCTACTTTTGCGAACTAGTCCCTGGTTTTTTGCCCAATCGGAACCAAACCAGTGCCAAAATGTTCTCTGTAGTCTGAATATAAATATTCATTGAGAAAAGTAGAAATTTCGATTTACGGTTGCTAAGGGGTGGAAAAAGAATGTTGTGGGCGGAGCCTATTTTACTAAAAAGGCTATAACTCAAGAAGGAAATGAGATATCTTCACCAAACTTGGTACACATGTGTATGGGCTCATTTTTTGGTCTCGATAAAAAAATTGCGACGTTTGACCAGTTGGTGGCGCTATATTGTGAAAAAAACAACGACCGCTAGTCCGATTGACCTGAAAATTGGTATGCAGTGTCTTGGCCCAAGGTACTTTATAAGTCTATGAGGACATTGGTGTATCTCAAAAAACATGGCCGCCATCAGCCAATGAATTTTGAGCACCTATTAGATGGGGTTAACGGAGGTCGATCGGAACGAAACTCGGTGGGCATGTTTGACTCATGGTCCTAGAGGTCTGTAAGAATTTTGAAAGAAATCGGCCACTAGTTGGCGCTAACCAAAAAGGGAAGCTCAAAAATTCACGAAAATTGTTGGGTATATGTGGCATGACATGCTGATGAAGCATGCAAAGTTTTAAAGAGATCGGACTATAGGTGGCGCTATAACTTTTAAAAAGCTTTAAAAACCATGCATTTCCTATGGTAAATTGCCTATATTGGCTGTGAATGGACTTTTCCTTCTATTATTTCAGTGTTTAAAATCTTGCTAAATAAAACTTAATGTCTTTAATGCCTATGTGCTTTAAAGGCCTTAAAGGCTTGAACCCCGCTAAATGCTGCTTGCAGCTTTAATTATTATTATTATTATTATTATTATTATTATTCAGCCGAAAAACGCATCGTGCAGACCAAACCGTAAGGGCTAGAGACTTGAAACTTGGCCAATAGGTAGTACAAAAATCGAGGAAAGGTTATCAAATTATGAGCCAGATTGGCCTATAGGTGGCGCTATAGCAATCAATTGCGAGAAAGGGCTCATAACTCCTAAACCGTTTGGTCCACACTCAAGTGTCTTATATCATTGGAAAGCTGAGACCTTGGCGAACAAAACGTATATCTCCGATTTTATTTCCGTCATGAAAATTTTTCCGCCATTTTGAATTTTGTCGAAAACCTACTTTTGCGAACTAGTCCCTGAGTTTTTGACCGATCGGAACCAAACCAGTGCCAAAATGTTGTCTGTAGTCTGAATATCAATAATCTTTGAAAAAAAGTTGAAATTTCGATTCACGGAAGATAAGGGGATCAAAATGGACGCTCAGGGCGGAGCCTATTTTACTAAAGAGGCTATAACTCCAGCAAGAAATGAGATATCTTCACCAAACTTGGTACACATGTGTATGGGCTCAATTTGAGGTCACGATAAAAAAATCGCGACGATTGGCCACTTGGTGGCGGTATAATGTGAAAAAATCATGAAAATGGCTATAACCACGCGATTGCTAGTCCGATTGACCTGAAAATTGGTATGCAGTGTCTTGGCCCAAGGCCCCATGTATGTCTATGAGAACATTGGCGTATCTCAAAAAACATGGCCGCCATCGGCCAATGAATTTGAGCATCTATTAGACAAGGTTATCGGAGGCCGATCGGAACGAAACTCAGTGGGCATGTTTGACTCATGGTCCTAGAGGTCTGTAAGAATTTTGAAAGAAATCGGCCACTAGTTGGCGCTAACGAGTTTTATGGCTCTGTAATCGCGTGGTGTTGCACACATCCACAAAATATGCATATCATATGATAGATCTCCTCATGATGAACAACTTTGCCTCTAGAACCATTGCTGTCAATCAAATCATTAATTCAATTTCTGTAATTATGTTGAAAACCTACTTTTGCAAACTAGTCCCTGGTTTTTTGCCCGATCGGAACCAAACCAGTCTAGGATAATTCTCTGGACTCTCTAGATCAATAATCTTTGAAAAAAAGTTGAACTTTTATATTTGGATGGCTATACCAGGGCCATTTTAAAAAGAGGCGTGGCAAAATACACTCAAAAGCCTATAAATCCTAAGGTAAAACTCAAAACTTCACGAAAAGTGTTGGGTATATGTGGCATAACATGCTGATGAAGCATGCAATGTTTTAAAGAGATCGGAGTAGAGGTGGCGCTATAAGTGTTAAAAAGCTTTAAAAACCATGCATTTCCTATGGTAAATTGCCTATATTGGCTGTAAATGGACTTTTCCATCTATTATTTCAGTGTTTAAAATCTTGCTAAATAAAACTTAATGTCTTTAATGCCTCTGTGCTTTAAAGGCCTTAAAGGCTTGAACCCCGTTAAATGCTGCTTGCAGCTTTAATTATTATTATTATTATTATTATTATTATTCTCCGCTAAAACGCATCGTGCAGACCAAACCGTAAGAGCTGGAAATTTGAAACTTTGTCAGATGGTAGTACTCATGTTGGGGAGACCCTGAGAAGCTATGACCCCAATTGGCCCATAGGTGGCGCTATAGCAATCAATTGCGAGAAAAGGCTCATAACTCCTAAACCGTTTGGTCCACACTCAAGTGTCATATATCATTGGAAAGCTGAGTCCTTGGCGAACAAAATGTATATCTCAGATTTTATTTCCAGTATGCAAATTTTTCCGCCATTTTGAATTTTATTGAAAACCTACTTTTGCAAACTAGTCCCTGGTTTTTTGACCGATCGGAACCAAACCAGTGTCAAAATGTTCTCTGGTCTCTGTTTATCAATAGTTATCAAAAAAAAGTTGAAATTTCGATTCATTTATGCTAATTGGCTTCAAAATGGACGTTCAGGGCGGAGCCTATTTTACTAAAAAGGCTATAACTCAAGAAGGAAATGAGATATCGTCACCAAACTTGGTACACATGTATATCGGCTCAATTTGAGGTCACAATAAAAAAATCGCGATGATTGGCCACTTGGTGGCGCTATAATGTGAAAAAAACATGAAAAGGGCTCTAACCACGCGACCGCTAGTCCGATTGACCTGAAAATTGGTATGCAGTGTCTTGGTCCAAGGCCCCATGTACGTCTATGAGGACATTGGCGTATCTCAAAAAACATGGCCGCCATCGGCCAATGAAATTTGAGCACCTATTAGATGGGGTTAACAGAGGCCTATCGGAACGAAACTTGATGGGCATGTTTGACTCATGGTCCTAGAGGTCTGTAAGAATTTTGCAAGAAATCGGCCACTAGTTGGCGCTAACGAGTTTTATGGCTCTGAAATCACGTGTTTTTTCACGCATCCACAAAATATGCATATCATTTGATAGATCTCCTCATGCTGAACAAATTTGCCTCTGGAATCATTGCTGTCAATCAAATCATTAATTAAATATTCACAATTATGTTAAAAACCTACTTTTGCAAACTAGTCCCTGGTTTTTTGACCGATCGGAACCAAACCAGTGTCAAAATGTTCTCTGGTCTCTGTTTATCAATAGTTATCGAAAAAAAGTTGAAATTTCAATTCAGTTTTGCTAATTGGCTTCAAAATGGACGTTCAGGGCGGAGCCTATTTTACTAAAAAGGCTATAACTCAAGAAGGAAATGAGATATCGTCACCAAACTTGGTACACATGTATATCGGCTCAATTTGAGGTCACGATAAAAATATTGCGACGATTGGCCACTTGGTGGCGCTATAATGTGAAAAAAACATGAAAAGGGCTATAACCACGCGATCGCTAGTTTAATTAACCTGAAAATTGGTATGCAGACATTGGCGTATCTCAAAAAACATGGCCGCCATCGGCCAATGAAATTTGAGCACCTGTTAGACAAGGTTAACAGAGGCCGATCGGAACGAAACTTGGTGGGCATGTTTGACTCATGGTCCTAGAGGTCTGTAAGATTTTTGAAAGAAATCGGCCACTAGTTGGCGCTAACTCAAAAGGGAAGCTCAAAAAATCACGAAAATTGTTGGGTATATGTAGCATGACATGCTGATGAAGCATGAAAAGTTTTAAAGAGATCGGACTATAGGTGGCGCTATAACTGTTAAAAAGCTATAAAAACCATGCATTTTTTATGGTAAATTGCCTATATTGGCTGTAAATGGACTTTTCCATCTATTATTTCAGTGTTTAAAATCTTGCTAAATAAAACTTAATGTCTTTAATGCCTATGTGCTTAAAAGGCCTTAAACGCTTGAACCCCGCTAAATGCTGCTTGCAGCTTTAATTATTATTATTATTCTGCCGTAAAACTCATCGTGCAGACCAAACCGTAAGGCCTAGAGACTTGAAACTTTGTCAATAGGTAGTCCAAAAATCGAGGAGAGGTTCTCAAATTATGAGCCAGATTGGCCAATAGGTGGCGCTATAGCGCAAAAAACAATAAAAAGTCACTATTTGGCTTATATCTCAAAAACCCATTGTCGCACAATCAAGTGTCTTACATCATTGGAATCCTTGGCTCAAGCCGAACAAAAAACATAGGAGGTATTTTATTTCCGGTATGCAAATTTTTCCGCCATTTTGAATTTTGTCAAAAACCTACTTTTGCAAACTAGTCCCTGGTTTTTTGACATATCAGAACCAAACCAGTGCCAAAATGTTCTGTCTGGTCTGAATATCAATAATTATTAAAAATATGTTGAAATTTTGACTCATGAACGAAAAGGGGCGTGGAAATGTACATTTAAGGCGGAGCCGATTTTACTAAAGAGGCTATAACTACAGCAAGAAATGAGATATCTTCACCAAACTTGGTACACATGTGTATGAGCTCAGTCTTTGGTCACGATAAAAAAATCGCGACGATTGGCCACTTGGTGGCGCTATAACATGGAAAAAACACAAAAAGGGCTATAACCACGCGACCGCTAGTCCGATTGACTGGAAAATTGGTATGCAATGTCTTCGCCCAAGGTACCATGTCTGTCTATGAGAACATTGGCGTATCTCAAAAAACATGGCCGCCATCGGCCAATGAAATTTGAGCACCTATTAGACAGGGTTAACGGAGGTCGATCGGAACAAAACTCAGTGGGCATGTTTAACTTATGGTCCTAGAGGTCTGTAAGAATTTTGAAAGAAATCGGCCACTAGCTGGCGCTAACGAGTTTTATGGTTCTGCAATCACGTGGCGTTGCACACATCGGCAAAATATGCATATCATATGATAGATCTCCTCATGTTGAACAACTTTGCCTCCAGAACCATTGCTGTCAATCAAATCATTAAATAAATTTTTGCAATTATGTTAAAAACCTACTTTTGCGAACTAGTCCCTGGTTTTTTGCCCAATCAGAACCAAACCAGTCTAGGACAATTCTCTGGACTCTCTAGATCAATAATTATCAAAAAAAAGTAGATTTTTTGCATTTGGATGGCTATAACAGGGCCATTTAGAAAAGAGGCGTGGCAAAATACACTCAAAAGCCTATAAATCCTAAGGGAAAACTCAAAACTTCACGGAAATTGTTGGGTATATGTGGCATAACATGTTGAAGACACATGCAAAGTTTTATGGAGATCGGAGTATAGGGGGCGCTATAAGTGTTAAAAAGCTTTGAAAACCATGTATTCCCTATGGTGAATCTCTGTAATCAGGTGGGGTTAAAACAGCCACATAATATGCATATATTATGATAGATCTTCTCATACTGAACAACTTTGCCTCTATAACCAATACTGTCAATCAAATCTTTATTTAAATATTCACAATTATGTTAAAAACCTCGTTTTGCAAACTAGTCCTAGGTTTTTTGCCTGATCGGAACCAAACCACAGCAGTATGATTCTCTGCACTCTCCTGATCAATTCATATTTAGACTTTATAAAGTCATTATTATAATATTTAAAATCACATTTTGTCAGTTTATCACTTCATTTCACCTGATATCTCTCAAATTCATTCAGTGCTTAAAAGCCTTTCATGCAAAAGGTGTCAAATGCTTAAAAACCTTAAATGGCTTGAACCCCGCTAAATGCTGCTCGCAGCTTTAATTATTATTAGGGGTTCAAGCACGAAGTGCTGAAACCCTATTGTAATTGTACTGATTTTTATTAGGGGTTCAAGCACGAAGTGCTGAAACCCTATTGTAATTGTACTGATTTTTATTATTATTATTATTCTGCCGTAAAACTCATCGTGCAGACCAAACCGTAAATGCTAGAGACTTCAAACTTTGTCAATAGGTAGTCCAAAAATCGAGGAGAGGTTATCAAATTATGAGCCAGATTGGCCAATAGGTGGCGCTACAGCAACCAAAAGCGCAAAATGGCTCATAACTCCTAAACCGTTGCTTCTAAGGGTCAAGTGTCTTATATCATTGGAAAGCTGAGACCATGACGAACAAAACGTATATCTCCGATTTCATTTCCGGTATGCAAATTTTTCCGCCATTTTGAATTTTGTCAAAAACCTACTTTTGCGAACTAGTCCCTGGTTTTTTGACATATCAGAACCAAACCAGTGCCAAAATGTTCTCTCTAGTCTGAATATCAATAATTATCAAAAAAAAGTTGAAATTTTGACTCATGAACGAAAAGGGGCGTGGAAATGTACATTTAAGGCGGAGCCTATTTTACTAAAGAGGCTATAACTCCAGCAAGAAATGAGATATCTTTACAAAACTTGGTACACATGTGTATGGGCTCAGTCTTTGGTCACGATAAAAAAATCGCGACGATTGGCCACTTGGTGGCGCTATAACATGGAAAAAAACACAAAAAGGGCTATAACCATGCGACCGCTAGTCCGATTGACTGGAAAATTGGTATGCAATGTCTTGGCCCAAGGTACCATGTCTGTTTATGAGAACATTGGCGTATCTCAAAAAACATGGCCGCCATCGGCCAATGAAATTTGAGCACCTATTAGACAGGGTTAACGGAGGTCGATCGGAACAAAACTCAGTGGGCATGTTTAACTCATGGTCCTAGAGGTCTGTAAGAATTTTGAAAGAAATCGGCCACTAGCTGGCGCTAACGAGTTTTATGGCTCTGCAATCACGTGGCGTTGCACACATCGGCAAAATATGCATATCATTTGATAGATCTCCTCATGTTGAACAACTTTGCCTCTAGAACCATTTCGGTCAATCAAATTGTTAAATAAATATTTGCAATAATGTTAAAAACCTACTTTTGCGAACTAGTCCCTGGTTTTTTGCGCAATCATAACCAAACCAGTCTAGGACAATTCTCTGGACTCTCTAGATCAATAATTATCAAAAAAAAGTTGATTTCTTGCATTTGGATGGCTATAACAGAGCCATTTAGAAAAGAGGCGTGGCAAAATACACTCAAAAGCCTATAAATCCTAAGAGGAAACTCAAAACTTCACGAAAATTGTTGGGTATATGTGGCATAACATGTTGAAGACACATGCAATGTTTTATGGAGATCGGAGTATAGGGGGCGCTATAAGTGTTAAAAAGCTTTGAAAACCATGTATTCCCTATGGTGAATTGCCTGTAAATGGTATTTTCCATCTCTGTAATCAGGTGGGGTTAAAACAGCCACATAATATGCATATATTATGATAGATATTCTCATACTGAACAACTTTGCCTCTAAACTAGTCCTAGGTTTTTTGCCTGATCGGAACCAAACCACAGCAGTATGATTCTCTGCACTCTCCTGATCAATTCATATTTAGACTTTATAAAGTCATTATTATAATATTTAAAATCACATTTTGTCAGTTTATCACTTGATTTCACCTGATATCTCTCAAATTCATTCAGTGCTTAAAAGCCTTTCATGCAAAAGGTGTCAATTGCTTAAAAACCTTAAATGGCTTGAACCCCGATAAATGCTGCTCGCAGCTTTAATTATTATTATTATTATTATTATTATTATTATTATTCTCCGCTAAAACGCATCGTGCAGACCAAACCGTAAGAGCTGGAAATTTGAAACTTTGTCAGATGGTAGTACTCATGTTGGGGAGACCCTGAGAAGCTATGACCCCAATTGGCCCATAGGTGGCGCTATAGCAATCAATTGCGAGAAAAGGCTCATAACTCCTAAACCGTTTGGTCCACACTCAAGTGTCATATATCATTGGAAAGCTGAGTCCTTGGCGAACAAAATGTATATCTCAGATTTTATTTCCAGTATGCAAATTTTTCCGCCATTTTGAATTTTATTGAAAACCTACTTTTGCAAACTAGTCCCTGGTTTTTTGACCGATCGGAACCAAACCAGTGTCAAAATGTTCTCTGGTCTCTGTTTATCAATAGTTATCAAAAAAAAGTTGAAATTTCGATTCATTTATGCTAATTGGCTTCAAAATGGACGTTCAGGGCGGAGCCTATTTTACTAAAAAGGCTATAACTCAAGAAGGAAATGAGATATCGTCACCAAACTTGGTACACATGTATATCGGCTCAATTTGAGGTCACGATAAAAAAATCGCGATGATTGGCCACTTGGTGGCGCTATAATGTGAAAAAAACATGAAAAGGGCTGTAACCACGCGACCGCTAGTCCGATTGACCTGAAAATTGGTATGCAGTGTCTTGGTCCAAGGCCCCATGTACGTCTATGAGGACATTGGCGTATCTCAAAAAACATGGCCGCCATCGGCCAATGAAATTTGAGCACCTATTAGATGGGGTTAACAGAGGCCTATCGGAACGAAACTTGATGGGCATGTTTGACTCATGGTCCTAGAGGTCTGTAAGAATTTTGAAAGAAATCGGCCACTAGTTGGCGCTAACGAGTTTTATGGCTCTGAAATCACGTGTTTTTTCACGCATCCACAAAATATGCATATCATATGATAGATCTCCTCATGCTGAACAAATTTGCCTCTGGAATCATTGCTGTCAATCAAATCATTAATTAAATATTCACAATTATGTTAAAAACCTACTTTTGCAAACTAGTCCCTGGTTTTTTGACCGATCGGAACCAAACCAGTGTCAAAATGTTCTCTGGTCTCTGTTTATCAATAGTTATCGAAAAAAAGTTGAAATTTCAATTCAGTTTTGCTAATTGGCTTCAAAATGGACGTTCAGGGCGGAGCCTATTTTACTAAAAAGGCTATAACTCAAGAAGGAAATGAGATATCGTCACCAAACTTGGTACACATGTATATCGGCTCAATTTGAGGTCACGATAAAAATATTGCGACGATTGGCCACTTGGTGGCGCTATAATGTGAAAAAAAACATGAAAAGGGCTATAACCACGCGATCGCTAGTCCAATTAACCTGAAAATTGGTATGCAGACATTGGCGTATCTCAAAAAACATGGCCGCCATCGGCCAATGAAATTTGAGCACCTGTTAGACAAGGTTAACAGAGGCCGATCGGAACGAAACTTGGTGGGCATGTTTGACTCATGGTCCTAGAGGTCTGTAAGATTTTTGAAAGAAATCGGCCACTAGTTGGCGCTAACTCAAAAGGGAAGCTCAAAAAATCACGAAAATTGTTGGGTATATGTAGCATGACATGCTGATGAAGCATGAAAAGTTTTAAAGAGATCGGACTATAGGTGGCGCTATAACTGTTAAAAAGCTATAAAAACCATGCATTTTTTATGGTAAATTGCCTATATTGGCTGTAAATGGACTTTTCCATCTATTAATTCAGTGTTTAAAATCTTGCTAAATAAAACTTAATGTCTTTAATGCCTATGTGCTTAAAAGGCCTTAAACGCTTGAACCCCGCTAAATGCTGCTTGCAGCTTTAATTATTATTATTATTATTATTATTCTCCGCTAAAACGCATCGTGCAGACCAAACCGTAAGAGCTGGAAATTTGAAACTTTGTCAGATGGTAGTACTCATGTTGGGGAGACCCTGAAAAGCTATGACCCCAATTGGCCCATAGGTGGCGCTATAGCAATCAATTGCGAGAAAAGGCTCATAACTCCTAAACCGTATATTGGCTGTAAATGGACTTTTCCATCTATTATTTCAGTTTAAAATCTTGCTAAATAAAACTTAATGTCTTTAATGCCTATGTGGTTAAAAGGCCTTAAATGCTTGAACCCCGCTAAATGCTGCTTGCAGCTTTAATTGTTTTTGTATTTTTCCTTATAAAATATCAAGGCTTTACAAGGTTAAATTGTTTGTTTTTTTTCCAAGCAAAACTAAATAAATAAATAAAAATAAATCATTTGGTGTAATGTTTAACTTTTAGCTGACTGATTGAAAAAGAAAAAGATTGCCACAAACCAAGCAAGTTCTGAAGAAACCGCAAATATACCTGATTATCCAATAAAATAACCTCTAGAGTGCCATGGATTTCCATTTACCCGACAAAACTAAATATCTTAACAGCATTTCTAACCTTCCACCCCAATTAATATAGATCATGCTCCAGCTTACAAAAAGCGAGTAGGTCGGCTGAAGGGGCATTCACACTGACAGTTATTAATTCGCCGGAGAGTCTCTGAGCTGTTGGCTGGTAATAGTGGGCTTTCCCACCGTATCCAGCTGTACCAGGCTGTGAGCTCAGCTGTCTCCGCTTTATGATATCACAAATGACCCGCCACTCACGTCAGCTTGAATTACCAACTCTCAGGGAAAATATATGGCTTCAGTATCATGAAAGATTCAATCCTGATCATCTTTGGGCCTCAAGGGTTAGCTGTTTGTTGAGCCAGTTCTCAATTTTGAATAAAATTTTGATTCAATATATGCAGAGATTTGAATGTACACAAAATGCTGGATTAAAAACTGTGGACAGGGGTCAAAATGGACGAACCCAGCTATTGTGTTGTTTTAACCCAGCAGTTGGGTTAAATGTTTGCACAACCTGCTGGGTAGATTTATTTAACTCAACTATTGCATTAAATGCACCCAAAGTTTGTTGGAAATGAACATGTATTAATATGTTTATTAATAAAGTTTAATGAATAATAATTAAACAATAAACATTTATTAAATAGCTTATTAATAAATATTCACCTTTTGATTATTAAATTTGATCACCTTTTGATTATTATTGTTGCCTCAAATAATTATGTCTATTTAAAAAAATATATATAATCAGATTTTCCACATTTTTTCAGATTTTGGATTCATTTTAAGGCAGTCATTTTTAAACAATAATTGGGTTAAATAAAACTGCCCAGCACATTGGGAAAACAACCCATTCACTGTGTTTGTCAATTTTTAACCCAACTTGGGTTGTTTTTAACCCAGCATTTTTAGAGTGTAATTTACTGTTTTGTGTTTCTTTTCCTATTTGATTACAGTAGACAGTTAATAGGTCTTGAAGGAAAAAAAAAACACTGAGTTTTTGTTTAAATTAATTTTTCCTTCCCATTTTAGTCAACCCAATACTATATAACAAATGTCATTTAAGCTGACTGCAATCATTACACATAACAGGTGTCTGTATAAAGCAAGGCAAAGATACAAAAGTAATTCAGTCAAAACAATGAGTAAATTGTTTTTATTAACATTATTGAAACAGACGGCAACAGATTTTGAGGCTGCTGTCTCTTTAAGAATGAATGCTTGGATCTAATATACTATAACACATCCAATTTTCTCCTAACTGTTTACGTTTGCATAGGACATAGACTGCGTTTATGTGAATACTCCCCACAATGTGCATTTTGACATAATCGTGTTTGTATTTGAGTATTCAAGCGCAATAAGCTGTGAAAGAGAACTGAATTCAGGATCGCATGTATACAGCATTTTACTTAGCATAACAATCAGTTAGCATGCTAACTGAAAGGATAAACCCTGCATCTGAATATGACTACTTCTCAAATACAGCGTATAGAAGATGGGAAAAAAGTATGTGAAAATATTAGTATGTCTGAATTCATATTACTCATACAACAAGTACCCAGATGACCTACGGCTTCCTGCTAAATTTCAACGTGTGCATCTGATGGACTGAAGCTGTGGAAGGCCGTTACACTCTGATGACTGATGCGGTGAATCACAAGACAACAATCAATGACAACATGGTGGATATAATGCATCAGGCTTTAAATCATATTTATAAAACATACAGTATCTATTAAATTCTTAAATTCAATTTAACAGCCATTAATTTACATACTTTCATGTTTAAGACAACTACAAAGATGTTGAACGCAATACTGCCGAAGATACAGGGCACCAAAAGTTTTTTCAACCACTAGAATCAGTTATTTGTGGTTCATATTAAATTTAACTGTCTCTTAAAGGTGCACTATGCAACTTTCCGTCCACTAGAGGGCGCCTATTCTAAACAAAGGCGTAGTTTGATGACGCCAGGTGTGAGCGCAGTATTTTGGGACGTGGTCTTCACCTCACAGCCGGTGGAAAATAGGACTCGGGCAGAAATCATGTTCATGGATGCGGTTATTAACGTTACTGTAGTGTAAAGCAGAGCAGGACCGAGTGTTGTGGAGCGGAGAACGGCCGCTGGAGCGATTGTTAAACAAACACACGGCTCGTGAGCAGCGGGACTTTTATTATGATGGGGCGGGACACAGTCACCGGGCGCTCGCACTTCCGCTTTTTCCGGTCATGATTATAAGGTAAAGCAGCTCTGTTTATCATATCAGATGCATTTAAGTGTGTTTAAAATGATGTTATGACGTTACTCTGTGCGTTCGCTCGGGGCTGCTGTGACATGTTCACACTGTTAAGAGAAAAGCGCTTCTGCAGAATAATACCGAGGGTAACGCAGATATGATGCGTTTGACAGGCGACTCGCTCAAACGCTATGCTGACACGTCCCGGTCCTTAGTTAAAAAAGTAATTTTCTCACAATTTACAAATATAGTTGGAAACATTTGGGATATTGTAAGAACTCAACTGAACAAAATATATAACACTGGCCTAGTGGTTTTTGGATATTTTACAGCAAAAATACTACATAGTGCTAGCCTGACGTGGTCATACTAAATTCTAGTCAGAATATGAGTCTGAAACCGCTCCATTGGGCTGCGATTATGGGGCGTTTCAACCGAACCAGGAAAGACCTAATTGGACAGACCTACAACCAATCAGAGCAACGAAGCGACGCATTGTCAAATGTCAACATAGTTCAACTGCACTGTGTTGCCAAGTCCACGTTTTTTTCCCCGTGGGTTGTTTTCTATGTCCGCGGGTTGAAGCGACTATTATGTGATATATAGACCTGTGAGTGGGAATTTTAGCAGCCAACCTTGCCAAAATAACACACATTTTACCCCCAAACGCCATTTTTTCCCCCGGAGAACCCCCCGAGAAGCTATTGTTTAGGGCTAGTAGTTGGCGGGTTTTGTTGTAAAAACTTAGCAACCCTGTCTGCACGTGCGCTGAAATCAGGCTGGAATACACGATCTTTGCCGGTGTTGTAAAAAAATAAATAATTGAATGATACACAGAGTACTTTCCCAACATGTTCATTATTTCTGAGAGAAATTGTGATGATGATTGCATATACAAACAAGCTCTCCGTTTAGGATTTGAGTAAATATAATCCAAGCGCCTTTGATGACGTGATGATTACGTTACTGTTGATCATCTGTCCGTCATCGTCTAAAGCCCGCCCTGATGATTTCATTGGTCTGAACAGTTTCTGTTCGGGGATAATTACTCCGCTATGGAGCGAGGCCAGACCGAACTGCCCGACCTAAAAATTTTGTGGGCAGGGCTAAGTTCGGCTGGCATCCAGGCTAACATAGTGCACCTTTAAGACTGAAATGATCAAACTGTATGATTTTCCACCTCTTCTTTTGTGCACCTCCAGTTTAGAGAACATTTCTTATAGCCCACCACAACCGCACTGACTCATCAGCTGATGAGGGCATAGTTACATTCAAACGAGAGGAAAAGAGGTAAAAAAATCAGTCAAGAGGTGAAATCCTCCTTCAACGAGTCACAGATCATGACCGCTCACACAGGCACCTTAAAAAAAAAAACACTTAAAGCAACATTTTAAAATGCAGTTTCCGTTGGAAACAGCCCTTTAAAAAGTCAACAAAAAGCCATGATGTGCTGACGAAGGCTAACTCAGCGCAGCTCCAAACCCCTGCCCTAAAGCAGACATTACCCTACCAAATGTGGATTCCAAGCTTTTTTCCACTCTTAACCCTTCTACCAAAAGCCCAATAGTTACTTAAGACGGAGCAGTCTTTCATGCTAAGGCAATTCAAGTCACACAGAAGACCACCGTATAAAACTTCTGGATCCTGCTTACCTCACTGAAAAATCCTGTTAAATGTCTTATAAAGGCCAGTTTGTTACAAATATCGGACCTGAAGCAATGCTTTTTGAAATGGAATTTGCGCCGGCTAAAGGTCAGTTTACACCTAGACGGATATTCAGAACGATACACCTTCTAATTTGAATGAATGCGTCCGTTCAGACCGACTTTTCCCTCATGCCCTCCTACAGCTAAAAGGACGAGTAAAAAACATTTTTATGGAAGCATTAATATAAGGGTGACAATACTCTTTGGGGTCCTTCTGACTTGGATCACAATCACATTCTGGAAAAAAGATCTGAACAACCTTTACATGTATTTTGGTACAATGTGTGGTGTGTTGTTGACATTATAATGATGTAATGATAAAGGTACACTATGATACTTTTAGTCCTCTAGCAGTTAAAAAACAAAAGTGTGTGCATTTTGCAGAATAACATCATTTTGGTTGTGCTTTGCTAGGTAGTCAAATAACATGGATGATTTAAAAATATTACAATTAGTTTAATTTCTAAAATGTAATGACATGACGTTAATGTGAGTTTCAGTTAGATAATATGATGTTGGATAGGAAGACGTACACTATCTTTTATACAGCTAATGCATTACATTTATGACAGTAAAGAGATTTATTATAGAGATTTATAAAGTGCCTTCAACCTTTTTTGATATGAATGGTAAGCAGAAAACACGTGAGGTTTGCCAGAGACTTGTCGCACCACCTGAAACACAACTGAATGCTTTTTCAAGCACCTTCATACTTGAAAAACTACTTTTAAACAGAAAATGACAGAATATTTACAGTAGAGCTGCAACTAACGATTATTTTTTCTGTCGACTAATCTAACGATTATTTTTTCGATTGGTCGACTAATCTAACGACTATTTTTATTAAAATAAATAATTAATCTAATGTTCTTTTTTGTAATTAGCTCATGAATCCTTTGGATAACTTTACAAAAAAAATATAAGTACAACTTCTAATATAATATTTCAACCTTTATTCATTTTCAATCAATATGGTTGAAGTTTTTACAGTATAAAATAATAAAGAGGCAAAGAAAATTATTTTACTATGGTAAATATGAGTTTATGATAGCGTTTCTAATTAAACCACAGTAGCCATACATTTACAGTTGTCTGAGACGTCATGAAATGTTCTTTAGCATCACAAACCATAAAATGTAGTCAGGGTTCTGCTATGGTTTAACATGGTTTCCAGAGATCTGAAGCTGATTCGGGGTAGCTCGGTGGTTTGTGACTGTTGTCTCGCGGCGCGCTGTCTTTTAAGGGGCCGTTCACATATCACGTCTTTTGCGCGCTCAAGTTCATTATTTCCAATGTAGGCGCGCGATAAGCGCTCTCATAATGAAAGCGATGCGCTCGTTTTTTCCAGGCGCGTCCGCACCGCATCGAGTTCATCTCAACTTTTCAGAATGCCACAAGCACAAGAATATCCGACCTGAACCAGGAAATTAGTCACCAGATCACACGGAAACCAGTTAAACCGTAACACCGGAGAGCGCGGAGATGTTTTCCTCTGAGGTGCTCGCGCATCGCAGTTGTGCTGCCGTGGTACACCATATCGGTTTTGCAAAGGGAACAAGGGGCCATTTTATTTGTCCTCTGTTTAAAGTATTCCCATACTTTTGATAACAGTGGTCTCTGTTTTTGTGATAGAATGCAACTTTCTACATTCCCTGTATGCCATTACGCAAGATGTAAACAAACAGTGTGACGCGACGTATTTTTGTAGTCAACGTAATCGATGACGTCGACGCGTCGTTGCAGCACTAATTTACAGTGGGTCTATTCGCACGGGATTAGCATTACCTGAGGTAATTTTTTCAGACCATTTTACAGAAGGGTGTAATCTTTTCTAACATTGTCTGTAATGATTACTGAGATGACACATTCGGGTGGGTCTAAAATCACTGAGAAGCTCTGGTAATAATTACCCTCCCCCTCCTTTCCATGTTAAACTAATCCTGTCCGAATAGGGCTTAATTCACTAAAGGACCCTGTAGTGTACCAACTACAGGGTCCTGTAGTTGGTACTACAGTAACCAACCCTGTAGTGTAGTTGAACTCTTCTCTTTGTCACTGGATTGAAGATTTCCTCACTGGCAGACCTCAGGTGGTGAGAGTAGGACAGTTCACCTCCACCTCCATCACCGTGAGTGTGGGAGCTCCACAGGGCTGTGTCCTCAGTCCCCTGCTCTACTCTCTCTACACGCATGACTGTTTGTCCACACACAGCTCCACCTCTGTCATCAAGTTTGCGGATGATACTGTTGTCCTGGGCCTCATTTCCGACAACAATGAGACCGCATACTTGGACGAGGTGGAGCAACTGACATCATGGTGCCAAGACAACTGTCTCCTTCTGAATGTGAACAAGACCAAGGAACTGATTGTGGACTTCAGGAAGAGTCAGCAACGGTCATATTCCCCTCTCATGATCAGCGGGACACCAGTAGAGAGAGTGAGCAGCTTCAAATACCTGGGTGTGAACATCTCCGAGGACCTGACCTGGACTGCACATATCCAGTCTCAGGTGAAAAAGGCCAGGCAAAGACTGTACCACCTGCGCCAGCTGAGGAAATTCCGGGTCTCACCAGCTATCCTGAAAAATTTCTATTCAGGGGCGATAGAAGGTTTACTGACTCAGTGCATCCCAGCGTGGTATGGTAACAGCACCAGTCACGACTGCAAAGCCCTGCAAAGAGTGGTGCGCTTGTCCGAGCGCATCTCAGGGTCAGCTCTCCCGTCTCTGCAGGACATCTACATCAAACGATGCAGAGGCAGAGCTACAAAAATCATCAAGGACATTAATCACCCGGCCAACCCCCACTTCACCCGGCTGCCTTCTGGTAAGCGCTTCCGTAGCCTGATGGCCAAAACTGAGAGACTCAGGAGGAGTTTCTTCCCACAGGCCATCAGACTCCTGAACGCTGTCACTTAACAACATGTGACTTCACCTCACTCAGTATTAACAAACTCACATACTGATATTGCACAGCACTTTATTCTTGTGCTCCATGTAACTACTCATTATAATGCTGTTTGCACATTACACTCCTGCACTTCTGTTATCGTATTTATTTTTATAGTCTCCAGTTTACTATCTCACTTATTTTATTCCACATCTCTTATTTCTTTTACTTGATTTATTCATAATTCTACATATGAATATATATAGCACCTTATCCTATTCCTATTTTATAATTTATTGTGCTTTTTTTGTTAATTGTTATTTGCTGTCCATGGAGCGGACCTGTTTACATTTCACTGCCGGTTGTATTCTGTATAACTGTGTATGTGACAAATAAAACTCTTGAACTTGAACTTGAACTTGAAACTAGGGGACTAACTATAATTCACACTACTGTCTGTTTAAAATAAATGTAAAAACCTAGCATTGGGGATTTGTTGCTTTTTCCTGAGTGAACTCGTACCGAAGCATGACTTCTGTGTACCGTTACACCATTTTATAGAAGTCATTATATAGAAAATGGCAGCTTGGACATTCTGCTCAATATCTCATTTTGTGTTCCACGGAAGAAAAACAGTCATACTGGTTTGCGATGGCTTGAGGGTGAGTAAAGGATGAATGTTTATTTGGGGTGACTATTTATAAAGATTATAAATATTCTAAAGGTAAATATTTGATAGTGTTCATTTTATTGTGTAAAGATAATGCTAATCACAGGTGAGATGGTTTGTTGTGTGCACTGTTTGTTGTCTAACTTACCCTACAGTACTCGTTGATGGGTTTCAGGCGTTTCATGGCCACGTCTCTGATGTGGCTTCTCCTGAAGAGTATCTTTCCTGTAAGGAAATGAAGACGATCATTATAAACACACCAGCATCATGTTCATTCTCAAATTCATCACCACTCTTTAGAGTGCTTGAAAGGCAATGTGGGGAAACTTTTGGGAATGTCCCTTCATGCTTTAAGGCCATTTTATCAGATGTTGGAAGACCACAAGCATGAAACTTGCCCAAACAAAGATCTAGCCCATAAAACAATACCAAGAAATGAACACAAATGAGACTCTTAAGTTTTATGACTCATATCCTGCTGAACTAAAACCATATACTGTGGTCCATTTTTGCTGAATGTAGTGAAACATGTGGGAAAACAACTAGGCTTTTCCACAAAAGGCCCCGGGTCATAGATCTTTTAGCAATGGCACATTCAGAAGAATGAGGCTGAAAGCACCTTGGTGTGTGGTGTGATGTGGTGTGCATGTGTTGAGTTACTACCCCGAACCTCATGTGTTGAGAGGAGCTGGAGAAGGTCCACACCCTCGCACAATGGCCTCAGATTGGCCCTGTTACACCTGGTATTAACATCACCCTCAAATGATTCAATGATCATGGCAACACGGCTCTTTCTCCTGTGACCAATTGTGATCATATTTCAAGGGCAGGGTCTCTTTACGAGAGCCATGGATCTTAGCTTGTATGCATTAGCATTCTTTAAAAAAAAAACCTCCATGGGACAGACAGGTGCAGAATAAACACTCATCTTTCTACATCCTTTTAGACGGCTGTCCGTATACGTTTCTAATAGACAAAGTGTGCACTTCAATCACATCTTTGACATGAGTCTGTCCCTACAAAGCTCACTAATGGATGTTGAGTGTGTGTACATGATGCGCAGCTAATTACAGGAGTCTCTGCGTAGATTCTTGACAAAGTGCTGTGTCAGTAAGCCCTGTCACTTGTTAAACGGTTGTAAAGAGCTGGTATGTAAGACAGCATTCAGGTGCTCTTAGACTGTCTGATCCACGAGCAAACAAACCATCCCGGCTGCTTAATTACAGCCAGATGTCCATTCCAAACTTATATACTATAACATTCAGATTTCTGAACTTGCTGTAAATGGTGTTGAGCTAGTACCGCGGCTATTAACACACACTAGTATGACAAAACTTAGTGTATTTAATAGTCACCAAATCAACATTCAGAAATTCAAAAACGTTTGGAGAATATCATTGAACAATTATATAACCATCGAAAAAGAAAAGAAAAATGTCTTACTGAGGTTATTTTTTCCTAGACTGGGTAAACCCAGCCCGACCAGATTTGATTTCGCCCCGCAGCTCAGGCTGGAAACCTGTACATATTCATATGCTGCTTCTGTTACAAATTTGCATGGACCAATCACAAACTGGCTTAGCCACCTGGAGTGCTACTGGTGGGTTTAACACAATGACGTGTATAGAATCGATGAATCATTGGTCTGATTGGTTGAAGGACTATTCAATTTCCTACAGTCATTTGAACTATGCTCGTTGATCACGCCTCTTGTGCAGTAGAAAACAGAGCAGACTCCCCAGACTAATGTTCAATCTTAACAGATGGAGCTTGGTCTGATGATAGCCAGACTAACTTTTTCCACCTCTTTTACCTTTATTACTATTATTTTAATTTGCCAACATTGTTTTAATCTAAGTAATATAATAATAATAATAATAATAATAGATTTTATTTATAATGCACTTTTCATTCCGAAGAATCTCAAAGTGCAACAAAGGGGGGGAAAAATAACAAAAAAATGAATAACAAGTAAAAATATAGAATACTACAAACAATCAACCAACACAGAAAACAGAACAGAAACAGAGCTGATGGTGAACAGAAACAGAGCTGATGGTGAACAGAAACAGAGCTGATGGTGAACAGAAAACAGCTGATGGTGGAAGTCTCTGTTAGCTCCGCAGCACACTGTGGTCCACTCCATGTTTCAGATTTCTCCCAGCGGCAGTGTGTCCTGATGACATCGCCGAGGCACGACAGCTGAAGACCAGATGATGGGTCTTCATGACGATTCAAACGATGGGGATCGCTGCAGCACCATGCAGGAGACAGAACATTTTTCCGGGCACTTCTGTGGACACACCGGGGTCGGCGCAGAAGTCCAAGCCGCTCCACGGCCGCAATGCAGGACGGAACAGCGGCGCAGCCGAGAAGCGGGACATCCCAACATCATGCCGGACACCGATTACGATGGCCCAGATGACGCTAGCCCGGTGCAAACTTCAGCCACCATGCAGCTTAAGCCCAAGGGAGACCACCAGTGAGCAGTCGTGGCGAGAAACATCAAATGTCCTCCAAACCAGAACCAACCGCAGCAATTCAAACATAAACATCAGAGAAGCGGTGGAAAACGACGAACAACGTCCTCTCAGTGGCTGCCAGCAATCAGCAACAGCCCCAATTGTAGCTCTGACTGTTAGACTAGTCACAAACATAAGAAAATAAAATAAAATCTAAATCTAATAGTACATTAACATGATTTGTGGGTGGAGAAGCGGCGAACAGACAACGCCAGCGTCCTCTCCCCCACGTTTAATATGCATATATATGTAATATAACTGTGTACTTATTAGATATAGTACATACTTACATTTTATGATTGATATAATTGGCTTATACTGAGAATAAGCAAACACGGTCCTGCAGAGTTTAGCAGCAACCCTGATGAAACTCACCTGGAGCTTTCTAACAGAAATGGTCTAATTATTGGGAGATATGAGGGTCCTTGGTTCTACCACTGGAGAATGTGTAATGGCTAACTTCCCAGCAAGCAATAACCCTCATTTCACCGACTCATTTAAAGGGATGGTTCACCAAAAAATGAAAAGTATCCCATGATTTACTCCCCCCTCAAACCATCCTAAGTGTATATGACATTCTTCTTTCTTACGAACACATTCAAAGTTATATTTAGAAAATACCCTGGCTAATCCAACTTTTATAATGCCAGTGATTGTTGCTTCGTTTATGAAGTACATAAAAGTGCATCTATCCATCATGTAACTGCTGCACACGGCTACAGGGGGTTAGACATCTATTACATTTTCACTGACAGGCCAAATTATGCCTTATGTTAGCCTAGACGTCAGAGCTGTCCTTGGACGACTATTAGACATCTTCTAAATGCTAAATTGCTTGCTGGGTTTGATCACGTGTGCCTTGGTAGCCAATCACATTACAGACTTGACGTCATTGAATTTCGTCGTGTAACTGCTTGTGGATACCATAGAAATGAATGAGAAGTGCCATAAACTGAATCATACCAGTCCATGACTTCTCTTATAAAACAGCTTTTTTTCAGTGTAAGCTCTAAAAATAGATAAATCCAAAACAAACATGTTGAAGATTAGCCAATGGGTTGTTGATTCATTAAATGATAAGCTATTTCCTCACAAAAGTGGTTTACTCAGCAGAGTGAAGCCTCTCCTCCATTGACATCCAAGAAAAAAAGTTACAAAACGACCTTTTCCTTTTCCCAGCGAATCGCAGCGTTAGCATACGTTAGGCCTTATCCAGCTAAAGTTGCAGGCTTGCCTTCAAGTGGCTATGTTTCTAGCTATCCTGAAGACATTGATTAGCTTGTCCAGTTGTGTTTTGTTAGAGTTGGAGCTAAACTCTGCAGGACAGTGTTTGTGTGATAGAAAATGAAGTATAGAGGGAATGCATCGTCACTTTCCTGCCGGAACACGCCCCCTCAGCCGGTGCTGAGTGGCAGAAGAGCTGCTGCGTGACTTGAGTTAATGGAGGAAAACGCGAGTAGAGCAAACAATTATTAGTTTAAACTAAAGGTTGGGATCGATATGGTGGTCCTTACAACTTACCACAGATTCAAAGATCCATGGATAATGACATGCAGCCAGGAATCGTGTTTTCCTGATATTTTTATGAGCCTGATTTCGGCATGATTATTTATAACTGTCAGTTGTCACATTTTTTTCGAGTGAATCCCGCATATATATGTGGATGAGTCAGTGTATTGAAGCGTGTATGTGGCCGCTTGTCAAGAATGGAAAACAAAAGTTTTATTCAAATTTTGAATATATTATAGACCTATTAATACATAAATAATAATTATATTGCCCAGACAGCACGCAAAGAGTGCTCCCTTTATAATCACTAAAAGCTGTCACTCATTCAATAAACGCAATCTCACAGATTTCCGCAGTGAAGCTGGTATACAATGAAGCTCTTATTTTCACAATGTCTGCACTTACAGAGACGCGCTTGTTAACTAAATTCAGCGTCTGGACAAACACTCGAGAGTGAGTGATGCGTGTGAGTGGATTCCAAGTTCAACACCTGTGATTGGCCAACTGCGTTGTAGATATCTACAAACCTGTCTGTGATTGGCTACATTACCAGGGTATATACAGCAATCCTTAAGTTAAATTTACTACTTTTTAATACCTTTTTTACTACCTTCAGAATATTTTTTAAAACCATCACGACACTGAAATGCAAGTGTTAATCGGCGACCTTTCTATTATTTACACAGATTTTGACATATTTAACATACAAAAAGAATAGATTTAGAATGGACACCAGGAGGAAATCTGTTATAAGTTATCATTCAGACACAGTAAAATACATCTCAACATTCACAAAGGTTGGTTAAGAAGAAGCATTACTGCATACACATTTGATTTCAATTAATAATTGGTAATTCAGCGATTAAATTATTTAGCGTTTTTTTTTCAACAACAAAACCTGAGCCAAATATTACATTTCTATAACTGTGATAAGTTGTTGAATTTAACAAAATACTAAAAACTAGTGCTGTCAATCGATTAAAAATTTAAACTAGATTAATCACAATTTTTTTCTGTGATTAATCGCAATAAAAAATAATTGTTTTAGTATGTTTTAATATATTTTTTAATATAATAATTTCACAGTTAATCAAATTAATGTAGAAACAACATAAAGACAGTATATTTTAAATACTTTTTATGAATGAAGGCCAGTAGCCTATTACTGATATTAATACAGCTACTGACTTTTTTTTTTTTTACATTTATTATTAGGCTTCAAAAATATAACAGTTTTTAATGGAAGTAAACTTAAAACAATGCTAACATAAACCCATAATAAATGTCATGTTTACTCCTGCCCTTCCTGTCTTAACAGTTAGGAAATATACAGAAATTTAATAAAGTTATCAAAGTTATATTCAGTCTGCACTGCATAAACTATAAATTAAATAGTTAATCCTTATTAAAGCTACAAAAGTTTAGTCAAGAGCAGCGAGTCATTTTCTCTGTTCCCTTTGTTCTTTAACTTTACTGACAGGAAGCTTTATTGGCTGCTGTCCCTTTAAGAGCAGACAGACACGCGGATCTCACTGTTTACTGTCTATGGGTCGCGCCTCATTCTCTCACAACTGTTTTTGTTCATTTTAGACTTTATATAAATCATTTAAGATTGCTCTTATGAGGACAGTCGTTGAAGATATGCCTTGAAGTAAGACTTAAAAAAAAAAAGAAAGCCAGCCACTTCTGTTGAGCGCGCAGTGTTCAGAGATGATGCTGAACGACCACTGAATATGACGTCAGCATCAAACATACGCCGAGCCGGAGACGAAAGATCTTTGATTGTGTGCCCAGATTTGCTAAAGCCCATATCTAAACGAACTAACGCGAACGCAGATAGACTTTCAATCAGAATAGGACACCTGATAGTCTGAAAAAATAATACCTAATTTGGAAAAAAAAAAAAAACCTCCGAGACCACATTTAACACTTTTAATGGCCTTAAATTTGACAATTTGGATTTATCACTTTTTAATACTTTTTAAAACCCCGCGGACACCCTGATTACTCACCGAGGCAAAAATGTATTGGAAATGTAATCATTTGACGAGTGCAAATACAGATACACACTGGATCATTTGCTAGCTCCTTTCTGCTAATAATATGCTATTATTACGAATTCTTACTGAGGATTGCATAGCACTTTAGACATAGTTGCTCCCCGGCGCTTAAAGAAGATTAAAGCAAATAATCCAACGCCGTGGTACAACGAGCACAATCAGGCCCTTAAAACAGCAGCCAGAAAAATGGAGCGCAGCTGGAAGAAAACAAAACTGGAGGTTTTTCGCAATTTGTGGAAAGAGAGCATGATTGCATACAGAAAGGCCATAAAAACTGCTAGATCTGCTTATTTCTCAACTCTTTTAGAAGAAAACAAACACAACCCTAAGTATTTATTCGATACAGTGGCTAAAGCTTCAACTTCTGACGTTTGTAAACAACACAGCAGTAATGACTTTATGAACTTCTTTACTAGTAAGATTGATAATATTAGGAATAAAATCATAACCATGCAGCAGTCTACTACCATATCATTTCAGACAGAGCATTGTAGTGTCACTGAGGAAAAATTACACTCATTCACTACTATAGGAGGAGAAGAATTGGCTAAACTTGTTAAATCATCAAAATCAACAACATGTATGCTTGACCCTATACCGACTAGGCTACTAAAAGAGATACTTCCAGAGGTCATAGATCCTCTGCTTAATATCATTAATTCATCTTTGACATTAGGATATGTACCGAAAACTTTTAAGTTGGCTATAATTAAACCACTTATTAAAAAAACGCAACTTGATCCTAAAGAATTAGTCAATTACAGGCCAATCTCGAATCTACCGTTTCTATCAAAAATACTAGAAAAGGCCGTGTCTTCACAATTATGTTCCTTTTTAGAATGAAATGGTATATGTGAGGATTTCCAGTCAGGATTTAGACCGTATCATAGTACCGAGACTGCTCTAATTAGAGTTACAAAATGATTTACTCTTATCATCTGATCGTGGTTGTATCTCTCTATTAGTGTTACTCGATCTCAGCGCTGCATTTGATACTATCGATCACAATATTCTTCTGAATAGAATCGAAAATTATCTTGGCATTAGTGGAACTGCTTTGGCATGGTTTAAATTGTACTTATCTGACCGTTATCAGTTTGTAGCAGTAAATGAAGAGTCAGGTGAGAAATGAAGAGAAGAGGAGATGTCAGTATGGAGTACCGCAAGGCTCAGTGTTAGGACCGCTGCTCTTCACCCTGTATATGCTCCACTGGGAGATATCATTAGGAAGCGTGGCGTTAGTTTTCATTGTTATGCTGACGATACTCAGCTCTATATTTCCTCACGCCCTGACGAAACCTACCAATTCAGAAGATTAACGGAATGCATAGCTGATATAAAAAATTGGATGAATAGTAATTTCCTGCAGCTTAATTCAGATAAAACTGAATTTTTAATTATTGGACAGAAAAGCTCCACAAGTAGTAACCGAGAATACTGTCTAACACTTGATGACTGCTCTGTCAAGCCCTCGTCGTCAGTGAGGAACCTGGGTGTGCTCTTTGATACCAATCTTTCATTTGAAAGCCACGTTTCTAGCATCTGTAAAACTGCATTCTATCATCTTAAAAATATATCTAAATTACGGCACATGCTTTCAATCCAAAATGCTGAACAGTTAGTACATGCGTTCATGAGCTCAAGGCTAGATTATTGTAATGCTCTACTGGGTGGTTGCCCGGCTCGCTTAATAAACAAACTCCAGCTAGTCCAAAATGCAGCAGCTAGAGTTCTTACTAGAACCAGGAAGTATGATCATATTAGTCCAGTTCTGTCAACACTGCACTGGCTCCCTATTAAACATTGCATACATTTTAAAATCTTGCTTATTACTTACAAAGCACTAAATGGTTTAGCTCCCCGGTACTTAAGCGAGCTCTTAACGCATTATACTCCATCACATCTATTGCGGTCTCAAAACTCTGGCCAGTTGATAATACCTAGAATATCTAAATCAACTGCAGGCGGTCGATCCTTTTCCTATTTAGCTCCTAAACTCTGGAACAGTCTTCCTAGCATTGTTCGGGGAGCAGACACACTCTGTCAGTTCAAATCTAGACTAAAAACACATCTCTTTACTATGGCATACACATAGAACATTTTTAACTTTCATTATTCAATTCAATTGACTGATTGTTAGGCTGCATTAACTAGGTCAGCCGGAACCGGGAACACTTCCCATAACACCTGATGTACTCGTTACATCATAAAAAGAGTGGCATCTACGCTAATGTTAGTCTCTCTGTTTATCCCGAGGTTTATCCCGGATCCGGGCTGTGTCCGGATCGGATGGTGGACCTGTGCCTGGACATGACCAAAGCATCTTGGAGTGTCTGCTGAGCCGTGTCAATTGGTGTCTCCTCTGAATTTTCCTCACCGGCACGTCATGCTCAAAAAACCCGTCTCCGGGGCAATAATTCCGATCTTTCATGTATTCATACTCTTGTGTAATTGACGCCCCATCCTAAATAAACCTGTCTCTTGCGTGATACCCTGAAATTTTGAATAATCCGATCTAATATGATTTCTGACCTGTAAGGTTGCCAGAATAATAATCATACACGGTGTGTAAATAGGCCAGAGGTGAACTGGCACCCCGACTGAGTCTGGTTTCTCCCAAGGTTTATTTTTCTCCATCATGCCCTGATGGAGTTTTGGTTCTTTGCCACTGTCGCCTTTGGCTTGGCTTGCTCAGTTGGGGACACTCAAATTATGATCAAATTTATTCAACTAAATATACAAATAAAATTATTTTTTATTGATTTTAATTAATTCTATAAACCATAATACTGATATGCCAACATTGTCGCTATATGATAAATTAAAATAAGCTGATAACATCACTGTTTTCTCCAGTACGACTGTACAATCAAATTTTGTTGCAATATTATCCTGTTTGACACTGTGAAGCTGCTTTGACACAATCGTGATTGTAAAAGCGCTATATAAATAAAGTTGATTGATTGATTGATTGATATCCTAGACAAGCAGTTATAGGCACCGTTTCCCTCTTAAAGCAGAAGCAGCAGCAGGTTGGTGGTTTGAGTGAGAAAATTACAAGCTATTATGAAGTCAGTTTTAAGCTCGGGACAGCATTGGGTCCGTAGACAAGCCTCCGCCTCCGCCTACATCGCCGTCGGTGTATGAATAAGTGTATGAATGGGTGAATGTGAGACAATATGTAAAGCACTTTGGATGGCCATAGGGTCTGTTAAAAGCGCTATATAAATGCAGTCCATTTACCATTTACCATATATAAAATATCTAGTAAACCAACAGTACACTTATAAGTTCTTATAGTGTAGTTGCAATGGAAAATAAAAACTTATGAACTATTTGTGTACTGAAAGACCAAAAATTGACCTATTTAGTTCCAAGAAGGATTGAAACACTACTAAAACATAAGTTATTTTTGGACAATATACTTGAACTTGATACTCAAGTTTACTTAAAATGAACTTGAAGTACACTTTTTTTGTAATTTTTTTGCATATGGGGATATTTAGATCATGTTGTCAGAATTAACAAAGATCAGTGGCACCACAGTGGTATCTCCTGGCAAATTCACTGTTTCTACTAAGTGGTCTGTACTTTGTAGCAGAAACTGCTGATAACCACATATAGCCTATGCCTAGTGAAAAACGAAATTACAAGTTAACAGCATTTCCTGTATGAAAGCAAGAAGTGGCAGAGAAGGGATTCCAAGAAGCAGCACGTAAGAAAGAGATTGGTGTATTTCTGTAGTCTATGACTTGACTTATCTGTATGCAATGGGGCATTCTGGAATGATGTTTACCTGGTAAAAAGGGAATGATTCTGCGTTTGGGATCCTTCTGTCCACCTTCCACAGGGAATTTATCCAGAAGCTCCATCTAGACAACAATATAGAAAAACTGAACATCAACATGAATTGACAACTCATTTTAGTTCTACAATGTCAAATGTCTGAGTAAGACAGTATAGAAGAAAAATCTAGGGCAGGACTTGAACGAATCAATCAGGGATTGACTGGATAGAGAAAAGCCAGCAGTCATTGATTATAATCCATTCAACAAATGGTCATTCCCTCTCCCTGCGTGGCCTGCTCTACATAGACCTACTGACATAGTGGAACATTTTTATTCCCTACACTTCCCTCCGTTTACACTCCAGGCCAGAATACCCTGTAACGATCAATTACAGCTATACGTTATTTTCTTCACTGGCACCAATTAACATTTTCCTCCCATCTGTAGGCCCTTATTCCAGTCCAAAAGCAGCTGCGGACCAATGAAATCACACCTGTGCCTTTCCAAAGTGCGTTAAAGTAGATCATATGTGCATTTTACACATTCATTCGCTAATGACTATAGCAGAGCTTGAATTCATCAGCTGAGCAACGTTTTCCAGCACAGCAGTTCTGAAATCCGAAAGGCCTAATGATTTACTCATAATGCAATACCCAACATAAAGCTAACCAGTGAAAAATAACTGTCATCTTCAACCCATGCTCATTGGAAATACGTCCCTGTGGCGACATTTCAGCAAAATTTAACTGAACTGAGAAATCTAATTTTCCTTGAGCTTCTGACATTGGTCACCATACTATTCGCCTTATTCACCTGGCGGCCATTTTGAAAACTCTAACGCCGTTGAGGGGTACACAAACCCGGAAGCTGGACTCGATACGGTACTAATCAGTAGCAGCATTCTGTGTCACTCACTTTCTGCCTGCTGTGTGTAACAAATCATGTAATGCATCACTGATAATATGTTTATGTATATAGTTTTTTTGTTGTTAATATTTTTTAATTTTGCTCCTAATGTAATTTTTAATGTTCTGCCCTTTTCTGGTACGTTTTTCCATACTTACAATATACAAGCAGGCCATTTGGGAAGAAGGGGCGTCATATCCGGGGTGAACGCTGGCGCTACCTGCTGCCGCTGCTCCTGGATATTTGACTTTTAGTAGTTGTTTTATTGCTGTTTTAAGCTGTTTTATAGCCATCATCTATCTGTGATCTGCCTGTTACGCTGACTACAGCGAGTTCGGACCACCGCACGCTATCAGCTGATCTGTGTGATACTTCTCGCGGCTGCCGGTTTGCCTGCCGGTTACTGACCTCTGATTCTTCACTCGAGGTGCCTTTGGCGCGGGAAGCAACTATGAAGATCATCGGACTGCTTGTATGGATTAACTACGTCTGGGTCATCCTCTCTGCAATATACCACCCTGCAGTGTTGATCCTTCAATATTCTGCGGCGGAACTTCTCCAGCTCCGCTCCCGTCCTTTTGAACTCCCGTCAGCTTTACATTTCCATCCAGATGTTGCGTATCAACCACGTCGACCGTACAGTCATCGTGGGTCTCGACGAAGTTACACCATCGATGACTCGTGCTCAATACGGTCATTCTGGTCGTCGAATCCACGTCCAGCAAGGAGGTCTACACGCACTGTTGATCATGGTGTACTAACCAATTTGGCCAGATCGGTTGGCAACGATACTGGAAAAAACAATCTCTCCTTTGGATTACTCAACGTACGATCACTCTCCAATAAAGGACCTCTGGTGCATGATATGCTGTCTGACCGTAAGTTTGATTTCCTCTGTTTAACTGAGACTTGGCAGAAACAGGATGATTTTCTCCATCTTAACCAGTCTGTTCCTCCGGGTTATGCCTTTATTTGTAAATCCCGCGCTACTGGACGGGGAGGGGGTTTGGCAATACTTCATAAAGAAAAATGGAAAGTATCCCAGCTAATTGTGCCTACATATTCTTCATTTGAATCGATTGCCCTAAAAATCAATGGGGCTATTCCTACCATTCTCATGTCTATCTACCGCCCCCCTAAGAGCAATCCCTTCTTTTTAACTGAACTTTCTGAGCTTCTGACTTACATATGTCCCATGTCTCCGAATGTTATCATGCTGGGGGACTTTAACATTCATATAGATGAAGTCACCAACACAAGTACAAGTGATTTTCTATCCTGTCTGGATAGTTTTGGTATGCTGCAATTCACTAACTTGCCCACCCATTCTAAAGGGCATATCCTTGATCTAATTTGCTGTTCTGGCATTATTCCGTATAATTGCTCTGTTTTCGACTTGTCCATATCAGACCATCTACTTGTGTCTTTCTGCATCCAACTGACAGTTTTTAAGGTAAATCTGTGTCGTTCTATCCAATTCCGGAACATTAAGAACATTGATGTGTCTTCTTTCTCTGATGAACTTGCCATCTTTTCCAGCAAAGCTGATTTTACTGATGCTGATGTACTGGTTTCTTATTATAACAATGGACTAACTAAGATTTTGGATGATTATGCACCTGTGAAAACCCGGACTGTCTCTTTCATTCATTCTGCTCCATGGTTTACCCCAGAACTTCGTCAACTTAAAACTAAAGGTCGTCGGTTAGAGCGTCTGTATGCCAAATCTGGTCTCACTGTACATAAACAAATGCTTTCTGAACATGTCCAACTTTATAAGGATGCACTATCTAAAGCTAAATCTGATTATTACTCTATTTTAATTGGAGCCAGAGAAACAAATTCAAGATCTCTTTTTTCTGTGGTAAAAAATATCTTACGACCACCGGATTCTCTGCCATCAGACATGTATTCTACCACACTATGTGACAATTTTATGACTTTTTTTGAGTCTAAGATTAAAAATATTCACCAACAAATACTTGCTAGTAACATAGGTTATAACTACTGCTGCTCAGTTTTTCAAGTGTCCCCACACTCTGGTCTCTCTTCTTTTTTATTACCAACTGATGCGGAGATACTGCGTCTTATCCGGGAATCCAAGCCTACTACCTGTTGGCTTGATCCTCTGCCAACTCACTTAGTCAAAGCCTGTTTACCATCTTTATCTACATTAATTTCTAAAATTATCCATTGTTCACTTGCTTCTGGCTATGTACCCTCCTATTTCAAATCTGCTATTATTACTCCAATCCTTAAGAAACCAGGGGCGGATCCATCTAACCTAGATAATTACCGTCCGATTTCTAATTTGCCATTCATCTCTAAAATTCTGGAAAAATGTGTTGCAACACAGGTAAATGATCATCTGTCCAAAAATAACCTGTTTGAGCAGTTTCAATCTGGCTTTCGTCCGCACCACAGTACAGAGACAGCTCTTGTCAAAATCACTAATGACTTGTTGTTGGCAGCTGACTCTGGTTTATTAACCATTCTTGTCCTTCTCGACCTGAGTGCGGCCTTCGACACCATCTCGCACAAAATACTCCTTGACAGGTTAGTTTCTATTGGGATCACTGGCATACCCCTGTCCTGGTTTATATCGTATCTCTCTGGCCGTACTCAGTTTGTCCAATTAAAGCACTTCCGATCAAGATCATCGACAGTCACTACTGGTGTTCCTCAGGGCTCTGTTTTGGGTCCACTTTTATTCATTATCTATCTACTTCCACTTGGTCATATTTTCAGGAAATATGGCATTCACTTTCACTGCTATGCCGATGACACCCAGCTATACTTATCTTCCAAAACCTCTGACTTTTTTCCACCACCTCTCTTGTCCCGTTGTTTGGCTGAAATTAAAGACTGGCTCTCAGCTAACTTCCTTAAGCTTAATAGTAGCAAAACCGAGGTCCTACTTGTAGGGACAAAATCCACATTGACAAACTCTGATTATATACCTGTGGATATTGATCAACATCTCATTTATCCCTCTTCACAGGTTAAGAGTTTGGGTGTAATTCTGGATAGCACACTTTCATTTGAAGCCCATATTAATAATATTACACGTACCGCTTATTTTCATCTGCGTAATATTAATCGCCTTCGTCTATCCCTTTCAATGAACAACACTGCAATTCTCATTAATGCACTAGTTACCTCACGTATTGATTACTGCAACGCTCTTCTTACTGGTCTTCCTTCCAAACTTCTCCATAAACTTCAGTTGGTTCAGAACTCTGCGGCTCGTGTTCTTACTAGAACTCCTTCTACCATGCACATTTCACCAACTCTCCAGCAACTTCACTGGCTTCCAGTGAAATATAGAATTGACTTCAAAATCCTGCTTCTCACATTCAAGGCACTTCACAGTCTAGCTCCTCCCTATCTTACTGATCTTCTTCATATTTACACTCCTTCACGCACTTTACGATCCTCACTATCACTCTCTCTTGTCTTACCACGTATACGCTTAAAGACCATGGGAGCTAGAACTTTTAGCCATGCGGCCCCTCGCTTGTGGAACTCTCTCCCTCTCGATATCCGTAATATTGACAGTCTGCATACTTTTAAATCTCGTCTTAAGACCTACCTTTTTACACAGGCTTTTTTATGATTTACTACTTATTTTTCTGTCTCTATGATGCATGTGTGTTTTAAGTGTGTTGATTTATGTATTTATATTGTTATTGCTGTTTTTCCCTGTAAAGTGACCTTGGGTGTTTTGAAAGGCGCTGTTAAATAAAATGCATTATTATTATTATTATTATTATTATTTGTATTCCTCCATACCAATAAATGTACATAGTTACCATTTACAAACCTAGACCAGTGTGCCTATCAATGTTTTCGAATGACTTATTTCTTTCTGATGTTCCGACCAGTTGTAAAGTTATGAAAGACATCATCCATGTGTATTTTATTTTATTTTATTTTACATATATGAAGATCCAGTAGCTTATACATACACACATCTCCCACATGTAAATTAACTGTATCAACTATAATACTGATCTGCCCACATTGACACTATATGATAAATTAAAATAAGCTGATAACATCACCGTTTTCTCCAGAATGACTACAGCCGAATCAAATGTTGATGCAATATTGTCCTGTTTAACACCGCGAAGCTGCTTTGGAACAATCGGCATTGTAAAAGCGCTAAATAAACCTGACTTGACATGTCCCAGTCTTGCTATTGCTTGAGTCTTTCGAACTTCGTCTGCAGTAAAATGCAGAAATGCTGCTACTGATTAGTACCGTATCGGAGTCCAGCTTCCGGGTTTGTGTACCCCTCAACGGCGTTAAGAGTTTTCAAAATGGCCGCCAGGTGAATAAGGCGAATAAGAATATCCTGTAAGTTCCAGAACTGAAAACGTCCTTGCTAGTCCAAAAACAGCTTTTATTGTAACCAAGCCCACAGATCGACTGGTTGTGGAATGAGCCTATAATAGATTTGTGAAAGATCCGCCTCTGCAGAAGAAGATCAACGCCCACTTTAATATCACACCTTTGGCCACGCCCACTGGAGTGTTAGTGAGATGATGAGGAGAGAAGAGCCACACAGGATTGACTACAAATAATGTCACCTTCCAAAGGATCCTCAATGCTAGGGATGTGCTTACTTATTTTCAACAATGTGAGTCCCAGTGGAGCATTATTTATTTGTATTAGATATATTTCACTGTGGATTCCTTGGTAAATCAGTCGCAATTTCTGCACAGGCTTTGCAAACAGCATGTAAGTAACCGTGTTAATTCTAATGCCTGATCGGTGATCAGGGATTTCTGATATGTAATGATTCATGTACAGTCAGATGTTCTTTGTCTATGTGTCAGTAAATCAAACCACTGACTAAAGACTCAGCTTCACATCTTTTCTCTTAGTGGGATGAAAATAATCTGTTATTTAAAATGTGAATAAATTATATATAAAAAGCAATCAAAGAACGCTCCCTTTACAATTGCTGGAGCTGTCAATTAAACAGCGCAAGTTTATCAGAAACTGATGACTGGACAAAAACCATGTCATTTTAGCTTGGTGTTAAAAGTCTTTGATCTATTTAATCGTGAAAAGCTATACATGTTGAGCTGGTTATGTAGCCTAGAAATCTAGACGCACCCTAGCGGCAGCAAATATAATCTGGCCAGGAGTGTCGTCTAGCAACTCTCAATACCCTTCTGAGCTGTAATCCCCTAACTCTTGCCGGGCCAATCACATCGTGTATAGAGTCGGTGGGTGGGGCCATAATGACGACGGCCGAGTTGTGTTTGCGTGCTTCTAGTAAACACAGAAACTGGCGAACGGCGGTCTGTTGAATCAGCTTTGACCGCGACTCTGGAAGACTTGGAGTTAAGCTTTTCTCTGAGAAAAGAACAAAGAACGGCACTGAAGTCATTCTTAAAAAGGGAAGATGTGTTCAGAGTTTTGCTGACCGGATACGGCGAATGTTTAATCTGTCAACGAGCTCCGCTTCACCTTCGTTGCTCTGGTTGGTGTAGCGCTATCCTATCACGTGCAGAGGGAGTTTGAAAGACAACCGTTTATCCGCCCCTCGGATTGAGCTGTCAATGGTGAGTTTCCAGACCAAACATCTTGATGTGGGTCTGGCTTGTCAGGCTACTGGTTATGTGATACAAACATCAAAATTTATTAGTTTACAAATGATGCACTTTGATAAAAGTGTTTTGAGGCCTTGTATTGTGCAAGGAACCACATGAAAATAGTTTATTTGATAATCTGCCCCTGCAATCATTATGTGAAAACTGTGAACTGTACGTATAGGATGTTATTGAGTTTTACAAAAATGTAGGTAGAGGCACGTTTTTATAATAAGCCTAAGTTTGGCATTTCAGGTCACATAATTATGTTGAGTGATTAATTTTGCTCAGAAATATAATGATGAGTTATACAGCCTGTGTAATGAGTTGCAAATGGCTGAGGGGAACTGCATGATGCGAGGCTAATTGAGCAAATAAAAACAACAGATGTAATGAAAACAGAGAGCCTCACTGTTTTTTAACATACACTTTACCGTAAACAGCACTAAAGGAATGCACTGACACATTTAAATGTTAAACCTTAATAGTGCCTCGGTTCTCACTCGTCTTTTTGAGACTAATGACGAAGCAGCGAGAGACTGTCATTCTGCCAGACAAAGCTTTTACTGTTGTTGGCCAAATCATTAAGCTGAGGAACAATGTCTTCTACTGTGACTCAGCACTGTCTGAATGACGGCACGTAGATAAAACTCTTTATTTCCTCTTCCGCACAAACAAATGAGCTGCATGGGTCCATAACAGCAGTGTCTGCCTCTTCTGAGATTTCATTTTATCGCTCCACATTACGGTTTCAAAAATAAAACCTGATAGCTTCATAATGCAAAGGACTTCATAGACCAGTGGTCTCTGACACGGTCTCGTAGGCCTGTGAGTCATATAAATGACTTTAAATGTTATAATACCCTTTTATATTTTAAAATTGTACAAAAACTACCATTAATAAAAAAATACACAGCTACTCATACTTACTTACAATTTTCAACATTTTAGAATAAAAGTAAAATCATCAAAACAAATGAAAGTACTGAAATTATGTGGTTACAAAGATTGTAAAAACAATCATATTTCATTTGAACATCGTTAATGTAGCTTTTAACTATATTTGCTTAACCATGGTCTTCCATGCCGTAAACCTATCAACATACAGGGAGTGCAGAATTATTAGGCAAATGAGTATTTTGACCACATCATCCTCGTTATGCATGTTGTCTTACTCCAAGCTGTATAGGCTGGAAAGCCTACTGCCAATTAAGCATATTAGGTGATGTGCATCTCTGTAATGAGAAGGGGTGTGGTCTAATGACATCAACACCCTATATCAGGTGTGCATAATTATTAGGCAACTTCCTTTCCTTTGGCAAAATGGGTCAAAAGAAGGACTTGACAGGCTCAGAAAAGTCAAAAATAGTGAGAATATTGCAGAGGGATGCAGCAGTCTTAAAATAGCCAAGCTTCTGAAGCGTGATCATCGAACAATCAAGCGTTTCATTCAAAATAGTCAACAGGGTCGCAAGAAGCGTGTGGAAAAACCAAGGCGCAAAATTACTGCCCGTGAACTGAGAAAAGTCAAGCGTGCAGCTGCCAAGATGCCACTTGCCACCAGTTTGGCCATATTTCAGAGCTGCAACATCACTGGAGTGCCCAAAAGCACAAGGTGTGCAATACTCAGAGACATGGCCAAGGTAAGAAAGGCAGAAAGACAACCACCACTGAACAAGACACACAAGCTGAAACGTCAAGACTGGCCCAAGACATATCTCAAGACTGATTTTTCTAAGGTTTTATGGACTGATGAAATGAGAGTGAGTCTCGATGGGCCAGATGGATGGGCCCGTGGCTGGATTGGTAAAGGGCAGAGAGCTCCAGTCCGACTCAGACGCCAGCAAGGTGGAGGTGGAGTACTGGTTTGGGCTGGTATCATCAAAGATGAGCTTGTGGGGCCTTTTCGGGTTGAGGATGGAGTCAAGCTCAACTCCCAGTCCTGCTGCCAGTTTCTGGAAGACACCTTCTTTAAGCAGTGGTACAGGAAGAAGTCTGCATCCTTCAAGAAAAACATGATTTTCATGCAGGACAATGTTCCATCACACGCGTCCAAGTACTCCACAGCGTGGCTGGCAAGAAAGGGTATAAAAGAAGAAAATCTAATGATATGGCCTTCTTGTTCACCTGATCTGAACCCCATTGAGAACCTGTGGTCCATCATCAAATGTGCGATTTACAAGGAGGGGAAACAGTACACCTCTCTGAACAGTGTCTGGGAGGCTGTGGTTGCTGCTGCACGCAATGTTGATGGTGAACAGATCAAAACACTGACAGAATCCATGGATAGCAGGCTTTTGAGTGTCCTTGCAAAGAAAGGTGGCTATATTGGTCACTGATTTGTTTTTGTTTGGTTTTTGAATGTCAGAAATGTATATTTGTGAATGTTGAGATGTTATATTGGTTTCACTGGTAAAAATAAATAACTGAAATGGGTATAAATTTGTTTTTTGTTAAGTTACCTAATAATTATGCACAGTAATAGTCACCTGCACACACAGATATCCCCCTAAAATAGCTAAAACTAAAAACTAAAACTAAAAAATATTCAGCTTTGATATTAATGAGTTTTTTGTGTTCATTGAGAACATGGTTGTTGTTCAATAATAAAATGAATCCTCAAAAATACAACTTGCCTAATAATTCTGCCCTCCCTGTAAATATCTTGATAGGAAAATAAATTTAATGGGTGATATTATTTCAAGTCATGAAACAGGGTTGTGTTGCCCAACACCTGAAAAACAACCCACACCATAATCCCCCCTCCACCAAACTTTACACTTGGCACAATGCAATCAGACAAGTTGCGTTCTCTTGGCAACCGCCAAACCCAAACCCAAACTCGTCCATGGGATTGTCAGACAGAGAAGTGTGATTGGTCTGCAGCTCATTTGCATTTAAAGGGAAGCAAAAAATGGCACGATTTTGCTCACCCTCAAAAAAATTATCTTTAGCATGCTTTAAAAACATTATCTGTGAGGTATTTTGAGCTAAAACTTAGTTTTAGCTATATAGGACCCCTTTCATTTTTAATGATCCCTTTAACACATTCTGTTGACTGTAAGTAATGTTGATCCCACATGTCTATCTATTAACTCTCATTACAGTGTTAGTCGAGTATTAGTAGACTAGTAGGGTTAGGATTAGAATAAAGTTGACATTTAGTTGCAAAGTTACTTATAGTCAGTTGAGCTTCACAATAAAGAGTTAACAGATATTTAGCAGGCCGTCTACTAAAAATCTAATGAAAATTAGTTGACATGTAGTTGCAAAGTTACTTCTTTCAAAAGAAACCATCAAAATAAAGTGTTACTGAAGTCTGTGTATGAACATTTCCATGAACAAATCATGATTCATCAACAAGTTTCATTCTAAAGTGTATTATAAATTGCCAGGAAAAAAAGAAGGAACAACTAAAACCACATGTACGTGAATATTACAAACTCAGGGTGGCCTTACAGACACAGCA
This sequence comes from Pseudorasbora parva, assembly GCF_024679245.1. Lineage (NCBI taxonomy): Eukaryota > Metazoa > Chordata > Actinopteri > Cypriniformes > Gobionidae > Pseudorasbora > Pseudorasbora parva. Next base: position 38,882,217 of record NC_090189.1, on the reverse strand, counting down.
GAAGAGTAAGAGAAGGTGCAATATAGCTTGAGCTGCAAAGATCCTCTGCATAACGCAGACACACAGCTGGTATCAGAGGTCTGTAATCTGGGTATGTAAAGGGTGTTTACCTTGGCATTGCTCGAGGTTCTTGCTCTCAAGCAAAAGAACATCTTTGTTTTGCTTATCTGGAAATGGTTTAGGAGTGTTTTATGCAGATTGATAACCTTGCGCATTCAGAATACTCCAAATTCATTAACATTAGAACAAGTTTAAGAACAAATTCATGTGCGTACATATTGTTGTGAATTAGGCTAATGCATTTTTTTCTCCTGTACGTATAAATATGAATAATTTGCATAATGGTTAGCGAATGAGACTCAGTGTTTTTAATAAAAGAGTAAATCAGCCTCTCAAAGTAACAGTAGAGGATTTGAGGAACTGAGAAGAGAACAAGTAAAAGCTGCCACGAACATGACTCCAGCACATATTGTTTACAGGAGGAGTTGAAATTCCTTTATGATAAATCCATACAATCATTTCTTCCTCTGCTGAACAAAGAGGAAAAAAGCCCTCCCCACATGACAACCGTCAATCTGATGTGAAGAGCAGGCATACGTCTCTCTGGAGTTCACATATGCTAATCACATCCATATGTCTGAGAGCCACGCCTGAGCTTGTGTTCAGCAAAACTTGAGCTGTTTGGACAAGTAAGCTGCTGACATGCAGCTGAATTTATGTTTATCATGGTCTCAAAAACTTTAAAATGAGCTTTGTGGGAAAATATATGTCTATATTGCAAATATCTTTATAAAACCGGTAGGTTGAAAGGGTGTACAGGCTTTGCAGAGCTGGAATTTCAAATTCTAGTCAAATTCACAGCTTAAATATACTATAGTTTTGAGTTTGCTTAAACTTTTTGTTCATAACATGATAACCCTCTATTTGTGTCAGTACATAATGTTTCTACTATTATTCTAAATTGAGGGAAAAGTAATAATTAATTATCATTTGAGAAAAAGTGCACTCAATTGTTGCTCCAAATCTAGTGTTAAAAGTACATGAAATAACCTGGAGATAATATAATATTAAGGAAATAAATGGCCACTCATTCCTATGTTTGGTTACACTTTATTTTAAGGTGTCATAATGTTACTGTACAAATACTGAGTAATATTGATTACCAACATGTACTTACTATAGGGTTAGGGTTTCTATTTAAGCTTGGGTGCATGTAATTATGCATCAAATATTTCAATAGTAAGCACATTCAATGTGTAACAAGGACACTGTAAAATTAAAAAATAAGTTTTACCCTGTATTTCTTAACACACTTAGGCCACATCCACACAAAACCGGAGCTTTCTCCATCAGACCCCCCCCCCCCCCCCACACACACACACACACACACACACATCACAAGAAATATCTGCGTACACACGAAACCACTGAAACCGACTCAAAGCAATGTAGTGAAGCAAAATCTCACGATAAAATAACAATAAATACATTTGCTACTTACCAGATTGTTTTATTAACACCTACCCCAACCCTAAACCTACCTTTACAATAATGCAAATACAGTAATTCAATGGTTCAATATGTGACCAGTCACGGAAAGTAGGGACACAAGTCGGTTCTGGAGCATTTTGAGTTATTCACAGATTCTGAAAGTGTAGTCTCCAAGCTTTACGATGTGTAACACATGGAAATCTGATAATATTTGGAGAAGTTGTGGCCATCTGAATTTAGGCCTTTAGAAAAGTGTGAACGAGAGAAAACAGCCTCTAAAGTTTTGCAGTTCTCACCTGTTCTCACCTGCTGGGAGTGACAATAGGGCTCATTTACATCTCATTTAGATAAGCCATACCCCCTGTAAAGCTGCATGGTTGCTAGTAACGACAGACGCAACAGGAAAAATCGGACCGCATTCACATCAGTCAAATCAAGCAATTGAAGCATTATTCAAATTAATAGCAGATGTTAACATTACCATCTAAAAGGCCATTATAGTAATGGCGGTTTTTGATAAGTGATACGATGCTAACGATTTCAATTAAAACTGAGCTAGCTAATAACAATAGGTAGATATGGGAAGGTCTAAACATGGACTAAACATGAGATAACGTGTAGGCTACGTGTTCTTAGAATGAAACTCACCAGATTTGAAACAGAAAAGTATTCTTTCAGATCGCGATGCCTCTAACGAAATAAGTTGCTCGAGCACACTTTCTCTTTGTCGGGGTCTTCTTTGTGGATGTAAGCATCTCCGAAGTTTGCACTGTGCGTCTGTTTGCCTCTAAATGTCCAATAATTCCTGCCACTCTTTTTACGCAGCTAAAGAATCCAGCCGTATGTTGTACATAATGTCTGGAGAAAGCTTTTGGCTACTGGACTGTCTCCCATGCAGAGAGTTCTCTTTTCTCCTCAAGTAGCATTTACAGTCAAAGTTACGGATTTTCCTCATTTCGCTGTCTTTATGCCCATCAAGTGAGCGCTTGTTCATAAGCATCCGGCTTGTCGAAGAAGTACTTCGAAACATTTTCAGTGTATCAGCCATGGTTCAGCTCGTGTGCGATCATCTTTGCGGCTTCCATCTTCATTGAATGTTGATATCACCTAGAGCCGGCCAGAGCGCTGCATAATAAGTAAGCACGCTTCCCTTGGAGGGCGGGGACAATAACAAAAGAAACAAAAGCCTGCTTATCCCGTATGGAAATACACACAGACAATGACACGCCCCTACTGTGTGCTAGAATCTCTGAAAACAAGCCAATTTCAACCTCAAAATGTACGCTTTTAAATACACCAATACTGCGTTCTCAAAAACAGAGAGGATTCTTCATGATCTCAACTAACAGATTCTGCAAAAAAACGAAAATCACAAAATTTGAAAAAAATGCTTCTTTCGCTTTTTGCTTGAAAGTTGTGCTGCCGACTTGTGTCCCTGGTTTCCGCGACGGGTCACATGGTCTGTATGTGTGCATGCCAGGTGCCCAAAGCTGTGTCCCTTCTAGTCTTTACCGTACAAGATGTGCAGTGATGTCATCACCGTTTCACAAAATATACTGTCACATGCCTGTCCTGTCTTGTGTGCACATGTGGGTTTTGTTATGTTGACCATGTGCTCCTGTCATTGTCTGATCCCTCCCCCTTGTCATCTGATTAGTGTTTGATTTCTTCCCTTTATAAGCTCCTTGTGTTTGTCAGTCTTTGTCGGATCTTTGTCTTGTCTACGTCTCCCGGTTTCCCGTTTATTTTTCCCAGTTGGTATGTTTTCAGTTTTATGGTTTTCTAGTTTATGGTTTGCCCCCTCTTGGGTTTTGTTATCATAATCATGTATAAATTATCATTTTCTTTAACTTTAATTTTCTTTAGTTGTATCTTGACATATACAGATTGTTGAAAACACAAGGGTGTCAGTTTCAGATTTATCCACTCTGGGACCCGGTTTCAAAAAATATCGGTTTCAGGCTCACAAAACACCGGATCCGTCTGGATGAAACGCTGATACAATACATTTTTATGTATACAGCTAAACACGTCTCCATGTGGATGAGGCCTTAAGTATACTTTGTAAAAAAAAAAAGATTTGTAATGTCAAATACTAGTTAAAATTCACAATCCAAAAAAATTAATGAAACAGTGTGTTCCACCATTTGCAAAGAGATTCTCAAATCTCTAAACCCCCAAATACAGATGAAGAAAAAAACTGAAATGGCATTACCACATTCAGACGACTGTCATAAGATCTGATTCACTATTGAAATCCATTAGTGGTTGTCGTATTTACTCACTGGATGCCCTGCCTCATTGCTGCTATGTGCTGCATCAGCACTAGAGTTTCTCAACAACTCAGGAAGAAAGAAAAGTGGTAGAGAGTGAGAAAAATGGAGGAAAAGTTGAGGAAATAGCCACCAAAACGGTCACATGCGCGTCAAAGGAGAGCGACCACAAAGAATGAAAAATTCAGTCAGCCAATGGAAGTGAATGACAACGATTTGTTTACATTCAAGCACCCAAACACCACTTGTTTAAATGCAGTACTGAAGATAGGATGAAGTTAATTAAATTATCATATTGCATTTCTAAATAAAATCTGTGTCAAAATAAACACAAATAATTTTATTTCAGTGGCTAGCTATTTATATGAATCATCAAAAAAATTGTTTCTCCCCTTCATCAAAACCAGGAGAATTGATATGAAGTGACGTTGAATATTCTGGTTTCAGTAGAAGTTAAGCATTTTAGTACAATGCAGAGTACTACACACATTGTATGGCAATATAGTATCATTTCCTTTCTCAGGGAACCATGGTTACATCCATAACCCTAAGAAGTTCCCTTTAAAGGGAACTCAACACTGCGTCAGATTGACGCTATGGGGACGTCAATACCAATGCCATCATACTGCCAAATGCCTGGTTGAAGGATGTGAATAAGCACAATTCTAAGACCAGGCCAGGAAGGAAAGGATAGTCCCCTTTTCCTCCCAACGTGAGGGCCACAGCTGCAACGTACCAACAACTTCAATAGATGAGGGCAGGAACTTCTGTCCCTAAATATATAAACACCTCTAACTCTACCACTAAACCAGCAGGAAGTTTGAATCTCTTCCCTTCAGTGTAAAAACAATGCTGAGGGGGCATCAAAGGAAGTGACACCACAATCACGCCAGCCAACAACTTCCATAGAAAACGGCAGGTTGCTACAGTCCACAGACTAAGTATACACTGCAACATCTCTAACTAGAGATATGCTGTTCCTGCCTTATCACAATGCAAAGGGCGTAACAGAGGAAGTGGAACTTGACCACTAACAACTTCAAGTGGAAAAGGGCAGGTATTCTTGCAACTGAGTCGAACCCAGTCTCTTTTAGACTCTAAAAGCAACCCAATTGAGGGGAGCATTAACCATGGGGGCCGTACCTGCCGACATCTCCCAAATGGAAGAGGGCAGGTTATTGTACCGTTACCTTCCAAACCCCAAGGGCAGGAGAGAGCACCTCTCAACCCCCTGCCTAACCTTCAGTCCTCCTAAAAAGGATTCGTGAGCTCTTGAGGAATGGACCAGAATGACAACTTAACATCCTCCTGTCCACCGCCACTTTCCTAGCAGGCCATCAGGGGAGTCTATCGACTAGAACATCTGCTCGATCACCGCTGAGCTAGACCAACCGGAGTGACAACAGGGAGTGAAGTGCTCTCTACTTATTAATTGCCTTTCGCTGGGCGTAATCCTAAAGACTCGTACCTCCCACCCCCAAGGGACCACTACAACTCTCATCCTCTGGACAAATAGTGGAATATGTTGATGTGGTCAACACATTCAGTGTTAACAGGGCAGTCGGCTCTAGACATACAACTATGGCCACCGCCTTACCCAATCACTGGTACTCTAATATAGCATGGAGATGCAGAGGACCTGATTGACACTGGTCTTAGGATCGAAAGCCAACATGATAGTACAGGCTATTAAATGCAGAATAAACTAGACAGAAAACTGACAATGTGGGTTGCCACAAATGGCCTGCTTACTCTCTGCTATTTGCCCGAATTTGCCTAAGTAAGCCTGCTGACGTCACACGGTGATGACAGATAGTTATTCTTTTACCGTTTTGTTCACTCTGTACCTTGCAAGCTGCAAAGCGTATATAAATGGATGCGCCTACATTCATATTCTTGCCTCCAGCTCCAGTATTGAAGGGGGTGCAAAAAACTAGGTGGGAACTTACTTTGTTGCCAGCTAGGAAGGCCGGAGCTATGAATACGTCTGCCGACAGCTTCCATTGAAGTGGGAAGGTTAAGTATACACAAAGTACAATGCCTCAAATACTACTATCATCCTATTCATTAGGAAACACACCTTAAGCTCATAGGGCTGAAGAGGCTCAGCAAAGGAAGTGATAAGCTTGGCATTAAAGGTGCCACAACTACAGTTGCATCCACCACAACTCCAGTCTGAAAGAGGGCAGGCCACTGCACTGCTATCACCACCAGGCTGAGCACTCTGTCCTCTAAGCTACAACCACTTCTGACTTCATCGCCATGCATGGAGCACATAGAACGAACATAAATAAACCATGGGGTTGCAGCTGCAGCCGCATCTGCCTACATCTACCAACTGGAAAAGAACAGGCTACTGCACCGTTAACAACTCCAGGTTCTCAATCAATTATCTCAACTCTTTTTTCAGTACTACGACAGGGAGAAAACATCTTCACATATATCTCCCCTCTAGCAGTGCTGGATAGGGCAGTTAAAAAGCAAAATGAGGATTCTCACACCTCTCTGCTTATAAATCCCCCTTTTCCTTCTTCTCTAAAAACAATTGTGCAACAAGCTACATCTATGTCCAATTGTCACCTAATGGGGGCCAGGAAGGGGTCCATCTCTTTTTATCTAAGCCTTCTCTGAGATCCCTCCTGGACCTCCTGAGGGCACCCCGCTTTGATGCTCGACTCTTCGGAGACCAGGTGTGGGCAGCCATGCTAGCCTTCTGAATATCTCTCCAACCTCTGGTGCTTGGTTTGGGTCCTTAGGCTCTTTTGGAGCTGAAGGACCAGAGCTACGTGGGGAATGTACTTAGCGAATGCAGCCGACTGAACCTTTGCCACTCCGAACCTCTCAACTACTGTCTCGAATGCAGTGCCAAAGAGGAGTATTTTATCTCTCTCCCTGATCCCCGAAAGATTCATGGACAAATGCCACTCCGTGGCAACCATGACAGCCATATAATGCCAAAAGTGTGGGCCGTCCACTTGGTGGCACAGAAGGCTTAATCCATTGCCTGGTGGAGCTCATGGACTGTCTCGGGACACAGTCCCTCACCGGGTCAAAGTCCTTCCACAAATCCACCTGGTAGGCCTGCAACTCTGCCATAGTGTATAAGGCCCCACAGGCTTTGCCTACCACTGCGTATAGCTTACACACTAGACATGATGTGGTCTGGCATGACTTAGTGGGTCAAAAGAAGATGCCACCCCCAGGGAGAGATGGCTCTCTAGCATCTCTTCGACCCAGGGCATCTTCTTGTACCCAAACTCACTTAGTTACGTTATATTTGAAAAATAGAGACCTGAGATGTAACAACGTGAGATGAGTATGTTATATCTCAAAACTTCTTGATGGAGATCAGGGAAAAAAAATGGAAGACTCTAGAGGAGCAAGATTGTGAACTGATAAATATTACTTATCGACTCTCCCCAGGGTGATTACCGATTTGTCCACCTCCCAGTCCATTAAGTCTGGCTGGGGTGTGGGTCAACACTTCTAGCAGCTTCTTATACACAGGGATGCAGAAGGAAGAGTCCTCACTAATTGTTTCCACCTCAACTTCAAACACATTATACTCCACAGAGTCAGATCGGTCAATTATTATGTTCTCAGGCAGATCGGAAGGAGCTGCATAGCTGGCCAGAAAACTCCCGAGTTAGGAGGTGAAGACTGAGAAAGGGGAATTCCCATCTCAGATCTCTCCGCTACCTGTAATCCCCAAGATCTTAATCTCTGAACTGCCTCAGCAGCCGCAGGACCTGAACCACTGGACGCAGATGCCAGGCTCCCAGCATCCTCAAAGAAAGCACGGCAAAAGTGGAGCTTTTTTAGCATAAAATGCTCACAATGTGGGCAGCCATCTCTCTCTCGAGACATCCACACATGCTCCACTCCCAAACAAAGGACGCACATGGCAAATCGCGTGTATCATCCTCTGTCAGAAACTCCTAACTGATGAAATCTAAGGACAAACAATGACACACACACATAAAAAAAAATACAAAGAAGATGTTGACATATGTTTGTGCATCTATTTATAGTCCAGCTGACTTGCTTACCGGTCATTACCTGACTACATCAAGGCCAATTTCATTGGTGTAGTGGCACACGCTTCAATCTAATGCAATGTTAAGTTCCTTAAAAAAATTTTTTTTGCGCAAACTTTTGTTCTTTTGTTCATTTGCTTGTTTTTTTTTTTTTTTTCTCCATGGTATGGTTCACAGAATGAAAGTGGTCAGTAGAGAAAATATCCTATAACATTTTTGGGAAGCTGTGGCACACCTCACAGTGGGGATTTTTGACCAATTGCACAAATTTAGTGAATAGCTTCAGTTGTGCTAAGTGCTTCTATTAATAGCAGGTTTCCGTTATAAACTGTTTGCACGTTTTTGGCTGCTATAGTTTGAGAGAAGAAGAATCAGCACAGCTGTACACCACCAGACAATCATTTCAGATGAATTTCTTCTCTCGCAAAGCCTTGAAGTTTAGTGGCTTGATGAATTTATATTAGGCATTAAACTGGTGATCTCACTCTCAAGAACGACTCACTTCCTAAAGTCATACTGTAAATGATGATCCTGATCTTGAGTTGACATTCATCCTGATTAGGGCTGTCAATGAATTAAATATGTAAACTGAATAACTATTATGATTAAATAATGAAATGAATCACAATTAAATCAATATTTGCTCAGAAAAGATTCTATCTGAGTGATTTTAGTATGACTATGGGTACGTCTCAAATCCGTTCCCTGGTTCAGTTGTCAGGGCACTGATCAGGACATAAGTCAATCAATGATCAGTGCCCTGACTACTGAACTAGGGAGCTGATCAAGACAATATTATTCAAGGAGTAGGAGATCTTTTTTTATTCAGATTCAAAAAGTTATGACCAGTCTTGAAAAAAATGAGATGACCAGATGTCATTGCACAACTCATGAAGTTCCTCATGAATCAAAACAATCAGAGAAACATATCATTTACCAAGGAATTTTTTTTTTTTTTTAAGTCGGAATAACATGGAAGTTGAAATGGCCTTTTTTTCTCTATTGTGACATTTATCATTGTAAAACTGTAAAAAAAAAAAAATGTAGGGCGGGACTTGATTTTGTCCATGGTGAATTGATTGGATAGTTGTGATTTGATATTCCTGTGAGTTTCTACCCCTCACACAGTAAACACATTATTAGAGAAGAGATGTCATGAGAAAAATTAGGGGACATTTTTTATTTTTTTATAAAAAAATATGAGGGCACATTAATTAAAAAAGTAATAATGACGTACATGGATAAATCATTTCAATCATTTCAATCAGTCCAATGTTCTATGATAAAAATAAGAATTGTCTAAAAATTAAAGAAAAGTTTAACAAAGAATTTTTTTTATTTTTTTTTATTTCATAGGCCCTATGAAATCTGATACCCCCCCCCCACACACACACACATTCTGTTTTCCATTTTAATTATTTCTCGAATCCTTTTTAATGGTTTAATAAAATGTTTAATCAAGTGAATTAATAAAACGTTAACAATTATATAATTTGTTACAATTTTTACAATAATCGAGCCCTATACATTTTTGTCTGTTTTAGTTTTTTTGAATTTATGACTTAATACATATTTATTGTTAAAAAATAGTGGTAATCAAATATCAATTTAGTTATTCTTTTAAAAATGTACAATGAACAATTCCCTTTTATTTTTTTATTTACTGGTAAAATAACATGAAAGAAAAAAAAGTAATATGGCATTAGTAATAATAAAGTATTAATAATAACTGTATTATTAATATTACTATTATTCTACTGTACAGCTGTAATATATCTCACAAGTAATCTGTCAGTTTCTTTTAAAACGTTAAATCTTTTATTTTGATGGCATCTGGAACGTACATAACCTTTAGGATCTAAATCGGGCCACGTTGACCAGGAACCGTATGACCAACATGCAAACATTTAGCTGCAGTTTTCTTGGTGCAGAAAAAAAAGTTAACTAATTGAAATGTTGACACCGCCATATTGAAAAGTGCACAACCCAGTGCACCGGTCTTGTCACATAATTATGCTTTCTATACACTTCTCTCAAACACAGCCATGAATATGATGACTTTTCCTGTTGCACCACCGAAGCAGCCAATCTAATTCCTGCCACATGAACTTCAGCAATTCTGTGGCCATCAGTGAAATCCATGTTGATCTCTCCAACTACTAAGCTTTTAGTTCTGCACATGACATCAAACTCAAGGTTTGGCATCACTTCATCAAGGTTCCTTGGCAAAGAACAGCCACACTCTGCATTATGCCTAATGTTAGCAAAAAGGATGCTAATATTTGGATTCATAATATTTCCTTCACAATCACTGCAACTAGTACAAAACTCACCTGAAGGTCGAAAAATTTACTGTAGCGCCTGAAAATGATCTCAGTGCTGCCATCAGACCAAGCCACTTTGATGATGTAAACCTACAGTAAGAAAATAGAAAGAAAAGGAGAGTTAGCTCACATTTACAGTTTATCCGATAAAGGTGTAGTTCACCCAACAACAGCAATTCTATTGACTTATTTTTTGACCAGTACTTTGCACTCTTTTTCTTGTAACTTCCATGAATGAGGACTGGAGCTTAAAAAAGATGCAGAAGCACCATACATGCATCCTAAAAGTGTCTCTAATGACCTGTGCACTACATGTTACCTGAAGCCATGTGACAGCTTCGACTAAAACTAAGCCATCACACACTGAAAACGTCCTTCTTGTGACCTAAATCTAAATGATTTGTCCATGAATCAGATTGATTCACTCATTGAGCTAAACATTTGCTTGCAGTAGTTAACTACCAACTGGAGGAAAACTTTATCATTGAATAGTGATCTTATCTATACCTCATACAAAATGGCAACAAAAGACAGGAGATGATACTTTTACTTTAATATACGTTCATGGTATTTTAAAAATCCTTTTGAAGCTTTCTGAGCTGCATAGAAAACAGCAACCAGTGCAATTCTTCATAATCTCTCATTTTGAGAGAAAGTCATTCGGTTGACAACATCATGACTAAATGTAAATGTTTAGTCAAACTTTAATGCAACCCCCAATCTCCACCTAGAAGCTCATCCTTTAATAACAGCTTGCTAAGAGTAGGTTTTCATGGGCAGGCATGCATTATAACATGAAAGTGACAGATTTCTTCATTTAAAAATACAGTGAGACTATTGTTTTAAAAAAGGGCAATTGTCCAAAAAATGTGGTGTTTGGATGCAGTTTGTGTGTACTTGCAAGGTGTTTTCTATGTTGAAAGTTGCTGTTGTTTAATTAACATTAATGACACAGATGGCAGCAGGTTTATTAGGCTGCTGTCCCTTTAAGAGCTGATGCACGGATCTAATATTATGATTCACACCCAATTTATTTTTCAACTGTTTATGTTCACTTCAGACTCTTCAGGCACATGCAAATAAAACCCTTTCTATCTATAACGGTTCAAAAAAAAAAAAAAAATCCCATTGCAATTTTTCCAAAAAAAAATTTGTAGAATTTAGATTTTTTTTTTTATACCACAAAAACATGCTATTTAGTTAAAGAAGTTTTCTAAATATCTCCTCTGTCTGTCCTTTTTAAATATGGTTTAATACAATGGTAAATAATTTCAACTCAGTCAGACAAACAAACAGCAGAGGGACCCCATAAAATCACATGTCCCGCCCCAGGTAGTGAACAAAAACAATCAGAGCTGAGGCTAGGGAAGCTTAGCCTAGAAATCTAGACGTACCCTAGCAGCAGCAAATCTAATCTGCCGTAAGTGTCGTCTAGGAATTCTCAATACACTTCTGAGCTGTAAAAACCAAACTCTGGTCAGGCCATCGTGTACAGAGTCGGTGGGCGGGGCTTTACATAATGACGGCAGAGTTGCATGCTACTAATAAACACAGAAGCTGGCGAACGGCGGTCTTTCGAATCAGCTTTGACCGCGACTCTGGAAGACTTGGAGTTAAGCTTTTCTTTGAGAAAAGAATGGCACTGAAGTCATTCTTAAAAAGGGAAGATGTGTTCTGAGTTTTGCCGACCGGATACGGCGAATGTTTAATCTGTCAACTAGCTCCGCTTCACCTTCGTTGCTCTGGTTAGTTGTAGCGCTATCCAATCTCGTGCAAAGGGAGTTTGAAAGACATCCATTTAACCGCCCCTCGGATTGAGCAAACATCTTGATGTGGGTCTGGCTTGTCAGGCTAAGGGAAGCTTGTTTCCACCACAGAACTAAAACAAGGTGATTGTGACTAGGGCCGCACAATTAATAGAATTTCAAATCGCGATTACGATTACGGATGCCACGACTTATATTATTCTGCATGCTTAAGAGCTGTGTTTAGAGCATGTTACGTTGTGAGAGGCGAATCATGACTATTTCAGAGTAGGGTCGAAGCCGCACTATAGGAACTACCAGTGACGAAAGTGTATGCTGACTGGTCAAACGCAAGCGAAATAGCACCTACCATTTTTAAAAAGCCGTGTACACAGCTTATAGGAACTAACTAACATGGAAAACAGTGATATATGGACCTCTCAACCCTTTAGCAAAGGAGACAACCCAACACAACTTTGAGGGGAGCAAGCGAAACATGATTATGTATTTCTGCTCAGCTAGTGACATTGGACATCAACCACATGGAAAACGCGAAAAAAATTTAATATAATGTCTACTTTCTTTGTATAACCGTTCTACCTATTAACATATTAGACAGGACAGTTAAAAAAGTTCGTAAGCTAATCAAGACGGAGAATGGGAGCGCTCTGTGCTCAGACTCTGGCATTCTTAGTGCCGTCAAAATAAAAGTCACAACAATAAGTGTGGCTTACGTCTCTTATGAGTGCCAACTGCCGATGTAAATACAACCAGGAAAACAATCTCTGGGAACACCCTGATGCCTAGCTCCTAGAACTATCCGGTGTGAAAGTCCCTGTTATTGGATACATATTTTAAAAAAAAGTTTTTATTATTTTTGCTGATGTCAAATAAACACCTGTATTTGCATTTATTTTTCTGTTCTATTATTTTGAAAGAAATTCCTAGGTTACATGGCACCATGCAGTTGTTGGCCTCCATGCCCATATATGGTATGAGTGTGTGGCAGCGGTGGCCCTGAATTTCCTATACGGCCCTGAGTGTAGCCAATCACAGACATAGGGCCCCATTTTAATGATCTGAATGCATGGTCTGAAGCGCATGGCGCAGGTGCAAATCCACATTTGCTAGTTTGGCAACAGGAAAAAGGTCAGCACTCCAGGGGCATGATCCAAAAGAGATGTCCCTAGTCTCTTAATGAGTCAAGGGTGTGTTTTTGGCATAACCTGCAATAAACCAATCAGAATCTCATCTCCCATTCCCTTGAAAAGCCAGTTGCGCTCACACCATGGCAGATTCACTATGTACATGCGCGGAAAGACTGAACGCTTCTCCAGAGAGGAATCCTTTTATTTTTAATATTAAAAACGTGTGTTTGTTGCTGCGTGTCCCTGTGTGTGTAATAAGTAGTGTACGCGTGTTGTGCAAGGCCGATAGACACATATTACTAACACATCCTTTAAATAACTTAAAATACTGCACTATTGACTTTAGAGCAGGTTTCTGTAGGTTAATGGTGTAGTAGTTTTCAGTTCCTCAAAATAGCAACACACCAACAATGCTCTAGAGCACACCTGGTGTTTAGACCAGACGCCCATGGGTGAACAGATGCGGCAGTGCATTTGATATTTAAACAGCGTGGTGCTGGGTGTGAAAATTAGAACTGAGTTAGGCTGAAACTAGCAAAAAAGCACTTGTGTCGGGTGTATGATAGGGCTTATATTTTGTTGATCTCTTAAACGTAATGGCCAATAAGAGGCGTTTAAGTTAGTCAGAATCTGCCGAGTTTTGCACGCTCACAAATCATCTTATAACAACCGTAGACATGTGTAGAAACATTGGCCCTCATTTATCAAAAGTGCGTACACCAAATTTCCAGCGTACACCTTGTGTACACCCAAACCCACGGTGACTTTGCGATTCATCAATATGGACGTTGGCGTACGGCACGCTCAAATCCTACGCCAGCTCAGGAGGTGGTGTACGCACACACACACATACACACACGCATACACACGCTCAAATCCTACGCCAGCTCAGGAGGTGGTGTACGCACACACACACATACACACACGCATACACACGCTCAAATCCTACGCCAGCTCAGGAGGTGGTGTACGCACACACACACATACACACACGCATACACACGCTCAAATCCTACGCCAGCTCAGGAGGTGGTGTACGCACACACACACATACACACACGCATACACACGCTCAAATCCTACGCCAGCTCAGGAGGTGGTGTACGCACACACACACACACACACGCATACACACGCTCAAATCCTACGCCAGCTCAGGAGGTGGTGTACGCACACACACACATACACACACGCATACACACGCTCAAATCCTACGCCAGCTCAGGAGGTGGTGTACGCACACACACACATACACACACGCATACACACGCTCAAATCCTACGCCAGCTCAGGAGGTGGTGTACGCACACACACACATACACACACGCATACACACGCTCAAATCCTACGCCAGCTCAGGAGGTGGTGTACGCACACACACACATACACACACGCATACACACGCTCAAATCCTACGCCAGCTCAGGAGGTGGTGTACGCACACACACACACACACACGCATACACACGCTCAAATCCTACGCCAGCTCAGGAGGTGGTGTACGCACACACACACATACACACACGCATACACACGCTCAAATCCTACGCCAGCTCAGGAGGTGGTGTACGCACACACACACACACACACGCATACACATGCTCTTATCCTACGCCAGCTCAGGAGGCGGTGTACGCACGTTTGAGTTAGTGCGAAAATGCACAGAAAAACTATTCCTAACACCACAAAACGCACTGACAAAGATATGCTATATTATGACCCACTGTAAAAACAACAACAACATTGTAATTATAAACTTCAGTGTTTATTTTTGTGCAGCGTAGACTTCAATGTTTAATTTTTGTGACTATAGGCTACCAAAGCATTTGAAGCATGTGTTCCTCCAGTTGCGAGCCTGTGCGGCAGCTGCGCACGGACTGGGACTGAATAATTCAGACTGACAAAATAATAAAAATTACATTCTTTTTCTTTTAAATAATAATAATAGTAATAATAAAATAAATAATAACGGCATTCTTCTAAATAACTAAGCGTCATCAATAATAAAAATCATAATAATAATAATAATACAAAGAATCTTACAAATTGTCATGCAATTATATATTATTATATACCATTTATTTTATGTGAATAAATGGTACTCCACATCACATCATCATATCGTACACCCCAAATGTGCCGTGATACGAAATTAAATGCTAATTGTTTCAAAACACATGCTGTAAAATAATGCAGTGTGATAATTTCTCATCCAAACAGCTTTAAACTGCTGGAGTGTGCTTCTCAACCTCCACACTATTAACAGTATTTGTAATTTGAGTCCATATTTTGTTTTTGTGGGTGCCTTTAATCTCACTCTTTAAACTCCCAAATAAAACACTTTCGTTTTTTTCCACTTCCCTGCTGATGGTCTCGATGGGCACATCTCAATCATCTCAATAGTTCAGTAGTCAGAGCACTGATCAGGGAGTCAGCCCATTGACTTATGTCCTAATCAGTGCCCTGACTAGTGGACTAGTAAAATGTTGAGGCACGTCCGATCTCCACGTCGGAGAAGATAATAATAATAATAATGCGTTCGATTTATATAGCGCTTTTCTAGGCACTCAAAGCGCTTTACATTGAAGGGGGGAATCTCCTCAACCACCACCAATGTGCAGCACCACCTGGATGATGCGACGGCAGCCATATTGCGCCAGAACGCTCACCACACACCAGCTGATTGGTGGAGAGGAGACCGAGTGATGAAGCCAATCAAGATATGGGGATTATTAGGAGGCCATGATGGACAGGGGCCAATGGGCAAATTTGGCCAGGATGCCGGGGTTACACCCCTACTCTTTTTCCGAAAGACATCCTGGGATTTTTAATGACCACAGAGAGTCAGGACCTCGGTTTAACGTCTCATCCGAAAGACGGTGCTCTTTGTCAGTATAGTGTCCCCATCACTATACTGGGGTGTTAGGACCCACACAGACCCCAGGGTGAGCACCCCCTGCTGGCCTCACTAACACCTCTACCAGCAGCTTCGCTTCTTTGCCATCTTCCGTGTGTCCATGGCGTAAAATGAGGGCATGGGGGAGGCGGAGACTTGAATATATAGGGCCGTGTTATTCTAATGACGATCGTTTTCAGCCGTGGCATTTATCAAGGGCAGGTATTGCGTACACCTGGATTGCAGAGGTGCGCACAGCTTCAAAAATCAGGCGGTGAGAGGAGTGTAAGCATAATCTTACGCCAACATATACGCCCGTTTCTACGCAAGATTGATAAATAAGGGCCAATGTAAATGAGATTCAGGGTGCGTTTACACTTGTAGTTCGGTTAGTTTGGTCAGGACCAAAAAACAAAAACAAAACATATAGTCCTGGTCCGCTTAGCGTTCACACTGGCATTTTTAACAGCAAACCTGAAGTTACCGAACCAAAGGCATAGGGAGACGGTAACAACCTGATTGGTCGGCTTATGTGATGGAGCTCGCTTATGAACATTCAAAACAATGGTGTGTGCTGATTAAACGCCATCATTTTATGTGTGTACATATGGCATTATTTTTACCAGCTGAGAACTCATGAAGAGCTCATAAAATGTTCAAAACAGCAGCAGGATTTCCTCCGTTGTGCAGAAAATACACTCTTATGCTAAAGAGACGGCCGTTCTGTCGTCTGTACCTGCTAATAATGGGCAACACTGCAGGTGCTTTGATGAGAAGAGCCAGGTGTGCTTTTTGTGCGTTTTTTCTAACATTTTCGAAACATGCTCGTCAGACCAAATATTGATGAAGCATTTCCTCGTTGCTCTACGTTTGCCCTCTAACGTTAAAGTTATTCATTTTGGATACACCGATCTTTCCGCATCGTCAAATCAGCTGACTATGCGTCGCATCTTGTGACATTACGTCCAGTTTTTGGTCCATTTACATGTCTTTGGTCCGTGTTGTGTTCATATATCAATCGAACCGTACCAGAGTTCGTTTGGAAGCGGACCGAGACCCATCTTTTTAGCGGTCTCGGTCCGCTTGTTTGGTGCGCACCAGGGTTTGGATGGCAGCGTTCACATATGTTCAAATGTACCGCACTAACTGAGCAACCGCACCAGGGTTCGTTTTAATCCAACCAAACATGACAAGTGTGAACTCACGCTCATTGTGCAGTGTAGATAGCTTCATTAATTATAACAGAACACTCTGAGATCACAATATATGTTCCTGTATTTGGCTGAGCAGTTGTTTGGGTGGCTCACCAATATATTAGATTCCCCTAATATATAAAATAAGTAAGCTTGACCAGAGTTCTTGTGGTGAGAAGAATTAGTAGTCTATCACAGTTCTTCACCAGCGTGTTGGCCTTCAAGGGTCTTAACCCTTCTAAAGCCCCATTCACACTGTGATTCCGGCAAATACACGGATAATGCGACCCGGCATTTGTTCCCGGGCCGCTAGATCGAACACTGCCAGCGAAATACCGTAATATATGCGCTTTCACACACAACCCGTAACGGTCCCGGATCGAGTTGACACGTGACATCCGGATGTGACGTATAATGGCGAGCGATCTCAGCTTCAGCGCGGATAGTAAGGAGCTCCGTGGTCTCGACTTGTGTCCAGTTTGCGCTTATTTCTGCTTGTTTAATTTTAGATTATTTTGTATGCGACCGATCTCTGCGTTTAAAACACAGACTAGCTCTTCTGGCACTGCAGGGTTGTATTATTGAAAAAAACAAGCTCTAGGAGTCGCACGATAACTACGTACACGCATTAGTTTTGGCTTTTGTTCACACAGCCCTCGTCGTGGTTGCTTTCACACAGAAGGCGACCCGGCAATGTTCCGGGAATATTGCGGGTCCGACGTGCAGTCCGACGTAAGAATCCTAACTTCTGTGGGACAGGACTTTATACCTAAAGACAAAAGGGCTACAAACACTAAATACTGTTAGGACCTCTGATTGGAGATCCTGCAATCCACAAGAAGTTCCTTAGGAATGCTGTTCCTTTGTTATTTTAATTGCATGGGCCATTTAGTTCACACCTTTGCAGACACAGTTTCCGTTAAAGTGCATCTGAGGCACTTTCACAGTATAAATGCATCTAAGATAACTGAAATATATATGAGCTTTCAATCTTTCAGCGATAAACTAAGATATGTGACAGCCCATTAAGTGCTCTTTACAAGATTTATAATCCATTCAGATTTTGAATAAAGGTTTTGTTTTCAATGCTGCAAAGTTGCAACGATTGACACCAACCATAACAATAGACAGAAGAAAAAAAAGTGACCCATGCCGGCGAAATCAGTCACATTGCTTTCACATTCTCTATTAAAAAACCTTGAAGTTATGTCTGAGTTGTTGGCATCAGACAAAAAAACGACTGAGCTACACCTGTTTGAAGTCAATAGAGTCAGCAAACTCATTTTGAGGAAAAATCGAGTTAAAGGTTTCTGAAGGTCCAAAACAAAATCACCTTAAAATTCCTGGTTATAACACCAAATTTGGCACTCAGCAAGTCAAAATATTCTTTTCATGGTACCGTTTGTTTGATTAGCATCCATTAAACATTATGACCTACTGTGCCGTGGATCAAATATAATGTTACACATCAGATGTTTTTCCTCATTAATTAACCAAACGTTCACTTAATGTTCAGACGTAACAGAGATAATGAATGTGTGAATGCTTGCCAAGACAGATATATTGAACTACTGTCTGATTGAAATTTAAATTATGTTTATGGTCACATCGGGATTATGCGCTCTCTGAGGCGGCTTTGTGCATGACCTTTGGATCTGTCAGTCAGCACAAGTAAGATCGTGTCACGTGATTTCAGCAGTTCGGCGGTTTGTCACATGATCCGAATCATGAATCAATCCGCTGATTCATAACCGCTCAAATCTTTGTTTGCAGAAGAGCAGACAATGCTGAATAAAGTCGTAGTTTTTGTTATTTTTGGACCAAAATGTATTTTGGATGCTTCAAGAGATTCTAATTAACCCACTGATGTCTCATATGGACTACTTTGATGATGTTTTTATTCCCTTTCTGGAAAGGGACAGTATACCGTACATACATTCAATGGAGGAACAGAAAACTCTCAGACTTAATATACAATTTCTTAAACTGTGTTCCAAAGATGAACGGAGGTCTTACGGGTGTCGAACGACATTAGGGTGAGTAATTAAAGGTCCCCTTCTTCGCGATTCCATCTTTCAAAACTTTAGTTAGTGTGTAATGTTGCTGTTAGAGCATAAATAATAGCTGCAAAATTATAAAGCTCAAAGTTCAAAGCCTACAGCGAACGGCCGGTTTGGACTACAGCAGGAAGTGCAGGGATGTAATGACGTCACTAGAACCGTTTGTTGACGAACCCTCCGTCCACAAGCACACGCAAAATAGGGGGCGTGGTCTTGTTGCTCTCCCACATGGAGAAGAGCGCGCATTCAGTGCTTGCATCTCCCCGTTATGGTAAGAGGCGGGACCTTTCCGGGCAAAGTGCGCTAAGCTGCTGTCCAATCACAACACAGGAAGCGCTGGCCCAATCAGAACTCGTTACGTGTTTCTGAAGGAGGGACTTCATAGGACAAGGAAATCATCAGGCCGTTCTTAGGACAGAGGAAACAGCGCTGTACAGATAAGTCAATTGTGTGAAAAATACTGTGTTTTTTACACGCGAAACATGAACTCATGTTATATTGCACACTGTAAACATAATCAAAGCTTCGAAAACACGCAAAGAACTGGACCTTTAAAGGGGGGGTGAAATGCTGTTTCATGCATACTGAGCTTTTTACACCTTTAAAGACTTGGATTCCCATCCTAAACATAGACAAAGTTTCAAAAACTAATGTTGGACGTTTGATGGAGTATTTCTGTGTTAAAAATACTCCTTCCGGTTTCTCACAAGTTTCGGCGAGTTTTTTTCGAGTATGGGTCTACTTGACGTTAAATAGAGCGGAAAGTCCTTGTATGGGCCGTATGGGCTCTTCTCCCGGTAGGGTGCGCGCGCGCGTGACTAGAGGAAGAGAGAGGAAATGCACGCTGTAAACAGTCTCTCAGGTGCAGATCCAGTCGTCCGTGAACACTTATGACGCGCCGCGCTCCACTTTATTCCTATGGGTGACGTCGAGCGACTTCAACGCTTCAGCACAGCATTCCGGGAAGGCAGCGCTGCATTTGAACGCAGAAATGACGGGAAGCTTCAAGGCATCGCTTCAGTCGCGTCGCAAAGTGGATTTCCACGGTCACTGCTGTCACAGGACTTCACCAAATCATACCAAAGAAGTGTGTTTTTGACAGAGCGGTCCTGCTTTGGAAGATGCCGGTGAGTAAATCAACTTCAAATGTCTCTGCTATTGGCTACCGTCGCATGAGTAAACATCAGTAAACGATACGATCGCGTGCTTCGTCATTCAAATGCGCTAACGGTTACTCCATTGTTGTTCTGTATAACGTTACACTATTCTGACTCTGACGTGCAAAACCGTTTTGCTTGCTACCTCTAAGGTCTAGTCACATACAATAGTCCATAAACCGAATCATGTCCTCATAAACTGCACACAAAGGCCCCTAAATACAGTACATACCACAGAGACGGACATCCTGATGTTGCCGTTTCTCCTGTTCAATTTATTTCAGCCTCAGATTTGATTGTGGATCATTATCTGTATTAGCTGAGATAGCATGGGTTTCTCCACGCTTGAGGACGTCACCGCTTTGCGCGCTTTTCATTCTTTAGCTCCGCCCACACGATACGCCTCCAGGCGCTCGGTTTTTTCCGGAAAGACTCGGTACAGCCCATATTTCTTTTATAAATATGATAAAACTAAAGACTTTTCGGAGATATGAAGGATGCAATACTACTCTATAGGTACTCAAGATTGACATGAGATTGACTGAAACTGAGTGTTTAACCCCCCCTTTAAGGAATTTTTGACAGAAGTTTCATTTTTGGTTCTGCATTTACACTGCAGGTCTTGATGCACAATTCAGATTTGGTGACTATATCTGTTATTTTTTGACGACCCGCTTACATCATCTTTTCAAAAGCGACCCGTAACCGATATTTGCATTTACACTGTACACTGGCAAAACAGCCCAAGACGTTCTTAACCGGTGAAAGGAAGTAAAACAGCGCAATATGCAATGGACGCAGACAAAATGATTGTACAATGTTTTGCTGTCTGCACTGTTCCACACATCTTTAAAGGTCGGCAAAACATTTCTCTCGTAAGGCGGAGAAAAAGAGGAGAGCCCTTGACAGGGTTGCCAGGTTTTCACAAAGAAAACCCGTCCAATTGCAACTCAAAACTGTGTTAAAGTAGCCCAATTCCGCCAGAAAACCGCAGACTTGGCAACACTGGATCGTAGTTTATGTGTCCACCTGAGTTGACGGCATTCGCCTCGTTCCTTTTTTCAATGACGTACGACTCGCATTTACTGGGGAATATCCGATTTGACCGCTTACATGGCAGACGCTATAATGCACGCATCCGAATCATATCGGATTTATTACCACATATGAGTGAGGCCTGAAACCGATCTGCTGAGGATATCGGAATTCATCCGTTTTTTTTACTGCTTACACGTTCACATGTCATATCCGATCTGTGTTCCACATGAGAGGAACAAAATCGGAATTGGGTCACTTGAACCATGCAGTGTAAATGGGGCCTAACCCAACTAAGTTTAAAAATTGATTAATTGAAAACTTGCTTATTTCTCTTGATTTAAACATTCTTGGAACCATTTGGGAAAGTGCAAGTACACAAGTCAACAAAATAAATAAAACTGTTCTGGTGGTTTCTTGATATTTTATTCCAAAAATGTCACGCATTGTGCCTTTAACTGGTTATTAGCAGGTACTGACCAACTTAGTTATCATATGGGTAAAATCCACCATTGGTTGACCTCTACCTAAACTATAAGAGTTTAACACATTACGACAGTTAAACAGAAATAAAAAGATAGATGTAACTTGATCCCCCTGATCACATCTCCAGCCGTTTGTGGGATATTTTTTCGTAGGAGGGAGGGCCTGCCTTCACCAATGACCTGCTTCTTAGAGCAATGCAGAAATGCTTTATTTTTCTAAAATCAAGGGTTCTTTATTGATCAGTAGTAACTCAATACAGTGTTTTATAGAGCATGTGCCGCAGGCTATTAGTGATGTTTACAGTAGTCGACTTGCTTTCTTACGTTTCTTTCCGCCGAGAGATCAACACTAGCTAAGGATTTTCTCTAGAATGGCTCTTCACAACATTGAAACCTGGATCACGTTTAGATTCTGGCTTCCTAGATCATGCTGTTCTGAGAAACACTACCGAGGATGCCATCAGATTGTACACAACTCACACTATCCCAGCTGTTCATCCTGCCAGGAGTAGCAGCATCGCACATGGGCAGCTGCATGTGGTGTTTTGTTCTGAATGACGTAAAACCTGCTCCTTTATTTTTAAAATGACTGACTCATACTAACTTGAAATGGCAGTAACACAAATACAGAACCGAAATTAAGAGTTACCCGCTAATACTTACACTTTATATTCTACTGTAGTTAAAAATCTAAGAATAAAACCTGGCTTTGTGTGCTGTGCTAGACTAGTTTTTGTTGCTGTTGGTTTAACTGTTTCTATTGCTCTCCTCGTGTAAATGTAAGACTAAAATTACTTCATTATGTCTAACTTTTCTCTGGATGGCATACCAACTTGTGTTCCTGGAGCTGGTACAACATGCCCCTAACAAATCAAGATCGTGGTTTGATTCCCAGGGAGCACATATACTGGCAAAATGTAGATTTAAAGGGTTAGTTTACCCCAAAATTATCCCATAATTTACTCACTCTCAAGAAATTCTAGGTGTATATGACTTTCTTCTTTCAGACAAACACTATCAGAGTTATATTAAATAATATCCTGGCTCTTCCAAGCTTTACAATGGGAGTGAATGGTAGGGTACAATGGGGTTAAAGGCATATAAAGTAGGGCTGCAACGATTCATTGAGTAACTCGAGTTAATCGAATCAAAAAAATCCTCGAGGCAAAATCATCTGCCTCGATGCTTCGCTTAGTCTATTTAACTACACACAGATATTGCAGAGAGACATTTTTTTGTGTAAGTATGAGCGGATTGCGGTTATATCCGCGGTTCAGGTGCGTAAACATCCCAAACATTGCAGGTGGATGAGAGAAATCGTTAATATGTTGATTTTAATAAAGACGCGGAACTCTCATATCACGGTAAAACGCAACGAATGCGTGTCGTTCTTTAACTTTCGTTTTCAGCTCATGTCGAGATCAAAGACCGCAATGCGAGAGAGAGAGAGAGAGAGCGGGCGGGCATCAGCACTGGTAATATCATTTAATATCGCTGTTATTAAATGAAGACAACTGTGTGTTGAGCTTCAGGATGCGACGCTGAACATTTAAGTTTCATTTGCGGCAGTACACGCGTCAGCTGAGGAGATACGAGCAACTCCAAACACATGAACTCGATGGAGTTTGCAGCTTTGCACATGGATCACCGTCATTGTGATGTGTGTGAAATCTTTAATGAGACTTTATATATCCTACTTGATAATATCTGCGAAATGCACCATTAGATGTTCTCAATACTAGGCGCATTAAACATCAGAACAAGCTTTGTGATGAGCAGCGCTCGTGCTTTCAGAGCTCAGAGCTGCGTGCTTTCATTGATTTGGGTAATTTAAATATCACACTTTAATCATATTTATAGCTACTAACTTAAAACAAGCTGTGTTACAATGATGAATGATTAGCTCAAAAGATCAGCATGTGTGATGTACTTTAACTGAATTAAACATATCTCGCGTTTGATCACGTTCTAGCGGTTATTCCTCCGTGTGATGTATAGGTTGTCGACCCTGGTTTATGTAAATGTAATTTTGCCAAATAAGTTTTTTTGTTTTGTTTAGCAACCTACTTCAGTGTAGCTAATTTGTGACGATAGCATCGCGCTTAACACAGAGGATTTGAAGTTGTGACTACCGGGTGCGGGTGGATGGTTTGCTTCTAACAGCTGATTCGGTGACGGTAGAGCTGATCCGCTCATCTCTTCTTCCAAGTTAACCTGTCCAATATGTTTTGCTTCAGTAAAGGAGTAAATAAGACAGTAAATGCTTATGTCATGCCTGAGCTGAAGCTGAAACATTAAAGTTAAGTTGCACAACATAAATACAATGTTTAGATATTTATATTATTTATAGAATATTTGAATATTTATATTATATAGAATTTATAGAATATTTATATTTATATTGCATTATTGTTATTTATATTACTATTTAGATTTATTGGTTGTAGGTTTAGTTTTAGATTGAACCATGTTTACCTTTTTAAAGTAATTTGAAATAGATTTGTATTTAATATAATATGGCAATTGTATGCATTAAAATTGTTTAGTTTCACAGTTATTAATGTATGCAATTTCAGCAATAAAACTTAATTTTTCTAAAAAGAAAACAAATTAGATGTTAATTTTAAGATACCCGTCTTATTGTCTCTTATTGCTCTTTAATAAAGAAAAAGTAATTATTATCCGATTAATCGATTAATCGATCGGTTAAGTGGTAGATTAATCAATTAAAAAAAGAATTGATAGCTGCAGCCCTAATATAAAGGTTAAAAAGTTATAAATATGGATATTTTGCTTCGCTTCAGAAGGCCTTTATTAACCCCTGGAGCCATGTGGATTACTTTATAATGGATGGATGCACTTTTGGGGGTTTCAAAAACTCAACCCCCATTCACTGCCATTATAAAGCTTGGAAGAGCCAGGATATTGTTATATATAACTCTAATTTTCTTTAAATCTTTTTGAAATTTTAGGTCTAAAGTTCATAAATGGCATGCCAACAGTTTTACTAGCTAATACTGTCCTTGACATGTGGCCAGACTCTTTCATGACATCCAATTAAAAATATAATTATAGTAAAGCTTGCACGACTACAACTTATTCTGGAATAAAATTGAATTAAGACAAATTGATCAATACAGATGGATGAAATGTGTCCAAATGTGTGACAGCTTTAGGCCTGTAAATCATATAAATAAATCCATAGTCAACAAGTCAATTGTTAAGAGATTATTTAATTTAGTTAATTCAATTTAAACAATTATTATTTTTTATTTCATTGTTCATTTTATACCATTTGTTTTTTCTACATAGTAAGTATCTACATTTAAACCATGTACAGGTCAAGTATCACATAAAAATAACATTATTTATTCTTAAAATTCACAATATGTGATTCTAATTAGTTATTCATTGTTAAAAGTCATTTTACAGTGAAATCAGAAACAAATTGTTTCATGTTTTTAGCATAAAATAAATGAAACTCGACACATAAAACCATAATGTATACATACTTTACAAATTAAATATTGATAGAGGTTTCTTTTTTGCCACATTATTTCTTTCTTATGATTTTGGAGTGAAATAAGGCATGAATAGGGCATGTAATTGACAGGGTTAGTGAAATGCACCCCTGTATCAAAGCACAGAAAAAAAGGGTCGAAATCAGGGGAAAATAACACGGTCTGACTACCCTGAGCTACAGAGCTAGCTAACAGCTGGTCGTGTCAAATGAGTTTTATTTTGTCATCTAAGTATAATACACTGCTCCAGACTAAAATGCATATTTGAGATGTTTTAACTCAAAGCAACTTGCATTGACAAATCTTAAATATGTCATTGTCAATGTGTCGTTGCTTTGTCCCAAGATGTTCACCAGGAATGTTTTTTTTCTAAGGCATCTTTATAAAAGATGCTTAAATGTACTAATCCTGGCTTAATCTAAGCCCTGACTGTGGAACCAGGACAAAAAGTACAATTATTGGTATAACAATATAACATAATCAGGGCTGAAATGCGAAACTTATTATCCCTAATTATAATTCTATCCTGGATTATGTTCATATACGCACCAGTTTTTTTTTTTAAAGCATACAACTGTTATTATTCTCATCTGCAAAAGAGTAATTAAAATACACAAAACTTTGGCTTTGTTGGACTGTAAAAGCCGAATCTATGGCTGCCAAAACAGCATTGAAGAGCAGATGCCAGACTAGTGGAGAATAAGATCATGGTGCTGTGGAGTGGGGTTGTTTAGGGGGTGTTCAGAACTTTAAGGGTGTGGTGAACGGAAGAAACATGGAGGTATCACAACAGCTCAGCAAAGTACTATAAAATAAGTTAAATAAGCACAAAAGTGCACAAAAGTTATGGATGGAAATCACTCTCAGAACTTACAAAAATCACTTTTCTACAACTACACCTATGTATGTTCATGTAGATGTTAAGTTTTAGATATATATATATATATATATATATATATATATATATATATATATATATATATATATATATATAAACATAACATCTAAATGAACAGATACAGATAGATAATAGACTCATAAGTGTCTTTGTTACATTTATGCAGCTGTGAAAACATCTGGATTGGCTCTATTACTGCAGTATGGATACCTTATAATCCACAGCTGTCAGGAGACTTTACCAAACAATTGAAGAGTTTAATACTTTACAACATTTCAGAGAAATAAAAAGATAGCTGTAAAAAAAAAAAAAAGCAACTCTTTGCGCCTGTTGTGCTGCTGATGTGTAACTTGATCCTCAGGCTCATCTCCAGCCTCTTTGTTCAGACAATCTCAAAATACATCCCTAAACACTTTCATTAGGAGAAGGAACATCACGAAAAGTTCGTTAAAAATAGTAAGAGATGTCAATCGGTGTCGACTTACATAGTGTTTGTTGGGGTTTCTTCTCTTTTGCACGTCTTGAACAGTTACTTCTAGTACAGTCCGCCGTGGCATGTTGTGACTCTCTCAGAGGAAAAACAGATACACAATAACGTTCAGACCCACAGCAGAAAATCTCATAAAGTTTTCCGCGTGGATTTATAGTCATTCGCTTGGTTGTCTGGCCGTTTCTGCGGGTTTACAGTCCACGTCGGATTTCCTGCAGTCTGGACCGAGTGAACTCCCAGCCTATCCCAGCTCACCGACTCTAATTTAATTAAAGTCCGCCGTAGTCACACGTCCTACTATGGGATCCCTCGGCTCATGAATATTAAACAAGTACCGCGACGACAACCCTACCTGATTGGCTGCACGGCAGACATTGTTTAGTGGGCGTTCGCCAGCCACAAACACCAGTACATTAATATTCATGAATTGAATCCTTCGCCATAGTATGATTCGTCATTTCTCTTTCATCTTAGACCAACCCAGTGGGACCACTTAAAGGGAAAGCGCAATAATATTTGGCACAAATGTATTTTTTTTACCCTCTGTGTCGGCAAAAATTTGCCATAACTTTTTTTTGTGGTAGTTGCAGTGAACATGACTGTGTAACAGCAGGAATGCTAAACATTAGGCCTGCCACAATGTCCCCCCCCCCCCCCCTTTATATTGTTTATTCACAATTGATTATGAAGCATCATGCATGTATTTTGTTTCTTGGGATGCCTGCAAAATAGTTTCCATAACAACGTGTGCACATATTTATCTGCACAACAAATTAAGCAATGAGACACACATTGGAGAGAGAGAGAGAGAGAGAGAGAGAGAGAGGGAGAGAGAGAGAGGGAGGGAGAGAGAGAAAGAGAGAGAGAGAGAGAGAGAGAGAGAGAGAGAGAGAGAGAGAGAGAGAGAGAGAGAGAGAGAGAGAGAGAGAGCATCCTTTTCTATGCAAGGAAAACATAAGTCATCAAAAATGTTGTAAAATAAATAAATAAATAAAATAATATAAAAAAATAGATAAAAGATTACAGTACATGGCAAAAGGTGGGATGCTGTAAAGTTGCCGGAATACGATTTGGAAATATAAAATGACATGTATTTGAAAACATGGATGATAAAACATGTACATTGTCATTAAATACTACTAGTAAATAATTTGATCACAAATCTATTTGCAGTTCATAGTCAATTTTTTTATTTATTTTTATTTTTCTCACATCATTCAAATGTAAATCAAGGGAATGAGTAGGTATGAGAAGGTGTGGAGTAAATATATATATATATATATAAAAAAGAAAACAGTCTAATAATAATACTAAGAATAAGGAGATTCATGATAATTATTATTTGTAATTTCCCTATTATTCTGCTGATTTGTGCTGCCATCTTGTGGTACTTTATTGTCATTAAATATATATTTTATGAAATGCATACTGTATTATTGTATTGCTTGTAAAACAGTCTATTTGCCATGTTATTTAAATAAAGTTTTAAAGCCATGCACTATGATTCCTACTGAAAGCATTTGGAAACACTGGTTTAATCTCCCATAAAGGTGTCTCATATGAAGGGCGAGGGATCGGAGCCGTCACACATCTGCAGTTCCAGGTGTGAGGTGATGCCAGAGAAATTCTCCTGTTGTGGTAATAAGTAACCCATGGCCTTTCCCTGAACGACAGAGCCAAAGTAACCATATGGACGGAGGTTGAAGATCTTCACACAGTGCACTGAGGAAAAGACAGGCATTGGTCAGCATTTCTCCTAACAGAAGCCGATGTAGAGGGAGGTGACTATGGGTCAAAGACAAATGACAGTATGTCTCGTTTAAAAACTAGTTTAAAATGCACGTGAAAGGCCTTATAAATGCAATGTCACCACATATGCCCCTAGACAGAGGAGCTATTATATTTGCAAGGATTGTATTTTTTATGGAAGTCATTGTGTCATCTACCTTTGTTATAGAGTTTGACACCATCATATTGAAAAGAGTCTCTCACTGCTCTCCCAACAGGACCGCCGAGGTTTCCAGAAAAAGGAGCGTTGATGATGCCATAATCACTGCACACAATATCAATTCCCTTGTGGATACCCCCATTACTACAAGATACAAGATAAAACATACGTCTTAAAAAGCAACAACGAAGCAGAAGTTGTAGTTACTGTCCTGGAAAATGCCCCTTAACTATCAATATCCCGATAGACGGATGCTTTCCCGCTCTTTTTATTCATAACATTCATAAAACATCATAAATTAGGTACCATTCGAACAATTACGAACTCAAAATTCATTTTGTGAACACTGTTTTGAAATTGGACGTTGTGTTACCATGGAAACGGTACTTTAAATTCTTTTAGTGGGCTCATTCCCTAGTGGGTGGTGTCAAGTTTCATATTACAAAATTTATTTTAACTACTTTATTATCAAAACCTTTTATAATCGTGACAAAACACATATCATTGGAGTCTTGCAGTTCTATATTTGGTGACGTTTTGTGATAGATATTTGGACAGAAATGTGAATGACTCCCGGTGGGCCTAAACAAAATCTTTTTTGCGGTATCAAATTCAAATTTTGAACATAACTTCATCAGACATATGGCTTTAATTTTATAGTAATTTTAGACATTTTGTTTTGTAAGATATACAGTATATTTTATATAAATATATATTTTTTAGTACAGTACATTTGATTTACAGTAAAATTCAACTTCCATAACTTTTTCATACTTTAATTTTTTGAAGTCAATAATCTGCAGAGTGTCTTCTTTAAAACAGTTTTAGGTCAATATTCCAAAACATTCCTAAATTACAGAGAGAGATGTTCGATACCCTTTTTTCCCTTCCCGATTCCGAATCCGATACCTGGCTGTGTATCTGTATATACAGCTGTATATACTACTAGCCCTGTATGAAATGCTGGAAACACTTATCCCTTAATAAACATGAACAAATACAGACAGTCAACTACTGTATTTATTACAGTTTTTATTATCCGACATGCATTTGACAGTAATAATATATATTTATCTTAAGCGAAAAATAACTTTAAATGCAGCCACAAATTGAACAAATTGGTATTTTAGTTTTAAAATACTGAATAAAAAAACAGTGCAACAAACAAATCTAGGAATATAAAAAATTATATATTAATAAGAAAATAATCTCTTTATAACAAGTTAAAAATAAGCAGCTATCTAGGCATTATTAGTAGTAGTAGTAGAGATGTATTATTATGACATAGATTCTATGTAGGCTAAAACTGTAGCGTAATATATTGTTAATTTCTTCGCGTTAAACCAAACTTTTATTTTGTCGGGTTGCCATGAAGACCTTTGAGTGTCTGTGTTCATGATATGACAGTTTTCTCAAATGAAACGGTAAATTCTCATGAAGTGACAGTTTAAGCGTTCGTGTCCTCACGGCAGATACTGCAACGAGCGATCCATGTCTGACCAGGTGTGTGAGCCGGCTGCACCATCCAAGTCCTCATTTCTAGGTCTCAGATTACATCTCAAGACAAAAAAAATCCTCCGAGACAGAGGACAACTTTTCTAGGAGTGAAGTGGGATTCAGGCAGCACTTGACAGTGCAGGCAAATCAATCTCTCGCTCGTGTGCAGTCGATTCATGTCTGTATCGGCAACTTCAGGCAAGGCCAGAATATTCCACTCATCTCTGGTAATCCCATTGGATCCATGGAGACAACCAGAATTTTTGGCTCATGGTGTCCCATTGAGTAAAATCATCATCATCATCATCATCATCATCATCATCATCATCATCATCATCATCATCATCATCATCATCATCATCAAAATAAATAAGTAAATTGATGGACACCTCTTATAGGCTGGGGCACGGTCTTTGAAGATCAGCCTATGGACTCTGAAAGACCTGTCATCTGGCACATAAATTGCCCGGAGATGATGTCAGTACTTCTTTGTTTTCTTTCCCGACACGTGTTTGTCCATTTGGACAACATGGTGGTGCCATATATAAATAGCCAAGACAGGTTGCATTTGAGCCCATTGTTTAAGTACGCACAACATACCTTGCTTTGGGCTCAGGGCAGGCTACTCTTAAAGTCCATATCCTGGGATATCTGAATGTGAGGCGGGGCTGAGGCGATGGAGACAGAGAATTTGGTGTAGATGATTTACAGACAGAGCGAAGTGGATCTGTTTGCCTCAGTTGAGACAACCCACTGTTCCCTCTTGTTGTTTTTCACTCCCTTGGGGATTGCTCATCTGTATGCTTTCCCAATTGTGCTGCTCCAATTGTTCTGACACGAGTATGGCTAGACAAAGTACACCCCTTGCTCGTAGCTCTGTTTTGGCCAGCATAAATTTGGTTCTTGGACCTAGTATCCCTGCTGGGAGGCATATAGTATGGTACCCTCTACTTAGATATGGGGGACCCAATCCAAGGTTAAGGTCTCTCGACTGAGGTTTTGAAGGACATCCTGAAATCTTGTGGTGTGAGAGTCATTTGAATCAAATTCTCTGAATTTCTTCAACAGTGGCTTCTAGTGTGCTGTTTATGACATTTCATTAGGGAGACACTCTCTAGTATCTGGCTTGTTATGTGGAGCCAGATGGCTGAGGCCTTTCTGCCACATGAGATTTCTCCCTGAGATGTGTCTGTAGGAGCCAGTATCTGAAGAGCTTCTGACCCTTGATGTGGTTATTTTATGGACCTTCTCTTGAAGAATAGAAGATTTGCAGGCCCCTTTTTGTTGTCTC
This sequence comes from Pseudorasbora parva, assembly GCF_024679245.1. NCBI lineage: Eukaryota > Metazoa > Chordata > Actinopteri > Cypriniformes > Gobionidae > Pseudorasbora > Pseudorasbora parva. The sequence goes on along the minus strand of NC_090189.1, from coordinate 38,850,728 downwards.
ACCTTAATTTGACCTTGCATCTGGGATGCTTAAAGTATTATTTCACCAGATTATTTTCTGAAGGCGCCCTCATGTTGGCCCTGATGTCGCTCCGTTAGTCAAGCTGTATTGGTTAAAGCCATCTTCCCTCCAATTTTTCTGTCACAGGAGTAAAAGAGGTTTCTTCTATTTGGGCTTTTGTTGTTGCAGCCTCAAAGCATTGTTTATTTCAAGGGATCATGTGATTGCCCTTGATCAGTGCTTATTAAACCTGCCATGGGTTTCACATTCCTGTCCTGTCTCGTGTATCATTATCTTGATCCCTCTCCCTTGTTGTCTCGTTATTGGATTCATTTGCCCCACCTGTTCCC